>NW_027099026.1:0-91729 GCF_037042795.1 Molothrus aeneus | reverse complement strand
GAAGCTAAGTGCCGGTCCCGGGCTTCTTTCGGCACAAACCGCTCTCAGGAGCTCCCTGCGCTCGCCACAATGCTCTGTGTGCGAAGAAGCCGCTTCTTCGCCTGCGGGAGAATCGGCGAGCGGCAGCTTGCCAAAGGCGAAGATGGAAGCTGCAGCACACAGGCACAGTGTGGGCAGCCTTCAGACTTAGAGAAAACAGTACTTTACCACTCTCCTGCCTTTTCCATGGTTATTCTATTGGAAAAGAACGAGTTTTGGACAACTACCTTTCATTCTTGCCAAACTCTTTGCAGACCCCCGTGCAAGCTTTAGAACAAGATTTTGGATGTTTTCTTTCCTGGCAGAGTTTCTCCTTGCAAGATATGCTGGAAAAGCTTTTTGCTGAGTGTAGAGCGGCAAGACACGCAGAAGACGCAGATACGCAGCTCTCCGAAGCTAAGTGCCGGTCCCGGGCTTCTTTCGGCACAAACCGCTCTCAGGAGCTCCCTGCGCTCGCCACAATGCTCTGTGTGCGAAGAAGCCGCTTCTTCGCCTCCGGGAGAATCGGCGAGCGGCAGCTTGCCAAAGGCGAAGATGCAAGCTGCAGCACACAGGCACAGTGTGGGCAGCCTTCAGACTTAGAGAAAACAGTACTTTACCACTCTCCTGCCTTTTCCATGGTTATTCTATTGGAAAAGAACGAGTTTTGGACAACTACCTTTCATTCTTGCCAAACTCTTTGCAGACCCCCGTGCAAGCTTTAGAACAAGTTTTTGGATGTTTTCTTTCCTGCAGAGTTTCTCCTTGCAAGATATGGTGGAAAAGCTTTTTGCTGAGTGTAGAGCGGCAAGACACGCAGAAGACGCGGATACGCAGCTCTCCGAAGCTAAGTGCCGGTCCCGGGCTTCTTTCGGCACAAACCGCTCTCAGGAGCTCCCTGCGCTCGCCACAATGCTCTGTGTGCGAAGAAGCCGCTTCTTCGCCTCCGGGAGAATCGGCGAGCGGCAGCTTCCCAAAGGTGAAGATGCAAGCTGCAGCACACAGGCACAGTGTGGGCAGCCTTCAGACTTAGAGAAAACAGTACTTTACCACTCTCCTGCCTTTTCCATGGTTATTCTATTGGAAAAGAACGAGTTTTGGACAACTACCTTTCATTCTTGCCAAACTCTTTGCAGACCCCCGTGCAAGCTTTAGAACAAGATTTTGGATGTTTTCTTTCCTGGCAGAGTTTCTCCTTGCAAGATATGGTGGAAAAGCTTTTTGCTGAGTGTAGAGCGGCAAGACACGCAGAAGACGCAGATACGCAGCTCTCCGAAGCTAAGTGCCGGTCCCGGGCTTCTTTCGGCACAAACCGCTCTCAGGAGCTCCCTGCGCTCGCCACAATGCTCTGTGTGCGAAGAAGCCGCTTCTTCGCCTCCAGGAGAATCGGCGAGCGGCAGCTTCCCAAAGGCGAAGATGCAAGCTGCAGCACACAGGCACAGTGTGGGCAGCATTCAGACTTAGAGAAAACAGTACTTTACCACTCTCCTGCCTTATCCATGGTTATTCTATTGGAAAAGAACGAGTTTTGGACAACTACCTTTCATTCTTGCCAAACTCTTTGCAGACCCCCGTGCAAGCTTTAGAACAAGATTTTGGATGTTTTCTTTCCTGGCAGAGTTTCTCCTTGCAAGATATGGTGGAAAAGCTTTTTGCTGAGTGTAGAGCGGCAAGACACGCAGAAGACGCAGATACGCAGCTCTCCGAAGCTAAGTGCCGGTCCCGGGCTTCTTTCGGCACAAACCGCTCTCAGGAGCTCCCTGCGCTCGCCACAATGCTCTGTGTGCGAAGAAGCCGCTTCTTCGCCTGCGGGAGAATCGGCGAGCGGCAGCTTCCCAAAGGCGAAGATGCAAGCTGCAGCACACAGGCACAGTGTGGGCAGCCTTCAGACTTAGAGAAAACAGTACTTTACCACTCTCCTGCCTTTTCCATGGTTATTCTATTGGAAAAGAACGAGTTTTGGACAACTACCTTTCATTCTTGCCAAACTCTTTGCAGACCCCCGTGCAAGCTTTAGAACAAGATTTTGGATGTTTTCTTTCCTGGCAGAGTTTCTCCTTGCAAGATATGGTGGAAAAGATTTTGCTGAGTGTAGAGCGGCAAGACACGCAGAAGACGCAGATACGCAGCTCTCCGAAGCTAAGTGCCGGTCCCGGGCTTCTTTCGGCACAAACCGCTCTCAGGAGCTCCCTGCGCTCGCCACAATGCTCTGTGTGCGAAGAAGCCGCTTCTTCGCCTCCGGGAGAATCGGCGAGCGGCAGCTTCCCAAAGGCGAAGATGCAAGCTGCAGCACACAGGCACAGTGTGGGCAGCATTCAGACTTAGAGAAAACAGTACTTTACCACTCTCCTGCCTTTTCCATGGTTATTCTATTGGAAAAGAACGAGTTTTGGACAACTACCTTTCATTCTTGCCAAACTCTTTGCAGACCCCCGTGCAAGCTTTAGAACAAGATTTTGGATGTTTTCTTTCCTGGCAGAGTTTCTCCTTGCAAGATATGGTGGAAAAGCTTTTTGCTGAGTGTAGAGCGGCAAGACACGCAGAAGACGCAGATACGCAGCTCTCCGAAGCTAAGTGCCGGTCCCGGGCTTCTTTCGGCACAAACCGCTCTCAGGAGCTCCCTGCGCTCGCCACAATGCTCTGTGTGCGAAGAAGCCGCTTCTTCGCCTCCGGGAGAATCGGCGAGCGGCAGCTTCCCAAAGGCGAAGATGCAAGCTGCAGCACACAGGCACAGTGTGGGCAGCATTCAGACTTAGAGAAAACAGTACTTTACCACTCTCCTGCCTTTTCCATGGTTATTCTATTGGAAAAGAACGAGTTTTGGACAACTACCTTTCATTCTTGCCAAACTCTTTGCAGACCCCCGTGCAAGCTTTAGAACAAGATTTTGGATGTTTTCTTTCCTGGCAGAGTTTCTCCTTGCAAGATATGGTGGAAAAGCTTTCTGCTGAGTGTAGAGCGGCAAGACACGCAGAAGACGCAGATACGCAGCTCTCCGAAGCTAAGTGCCGGTCCCGGGCTTCTTTCGGCACAAACCGCTCTCAGGAGCTCCCTGCGCTCGCCACAATGCTCTGTGTGCGAAGAAGCCGCTTCTTCGCCTCCGGGAGAATCGGCGAGCGGCAGCTTCCCAAAGGCGAAGATGCAAGCTGCAGCACACAGGCACAGTGTGTGCAGCCTTCAGACTTAGAGAAAACAGTACTTTACCACTCTCCTGCCTTTTCCATGGTTATTCTATTGGAAAAGAACGAGTTTTGGACAACTACCTTTCATTCTTGCCAAACTCTTTGCAGACCCCCGTGCAAGCTTTAGAACAAGATTTTGGATGTTTTCTTTCCTGGCAGAGTTTCTCCTTGCAAGATATGCTGGAAAAGCTTTTTGCTGAGTGTAGAGCGGCAAGACACGCAGAAGACGCAGATACGCAGCTCTCCGAAGCTAAGTGCCGGTCCCGGGCTTCTTTCGGCACAAACCGCTCTCAGGAGCTCCCTGCGCTCGCCACAATGCTCTGTGTGCGAAGAAGCCGCTTCTTCGCCTCCGGGAGAATCGGCGAGCGGCAGCTTCCCAAAGGCGAAGATGCAAGCTGCAGCACACAGGCACAGTGTGGGCAGCCTTCAGACTTAGAGAAAAACAGTACTTTACCACTCTCCTGCCTTTTCCATGGTTATTCTATTGGAAAAGAACGAGTTTTGGACAACTACCTTTCATTCTTGCCAAACTCTTTGCAGACCCCCGTGCAAGCTTTAGAACAAGATTTTGGATGTTTTCTTTCCTGGCAGAGTTTCTCCTTGCAAGATATGGTGGAAAAGCTTTTGGCTGAGTGTAGAGCGGCAAGACACGCAGAAGACGCAGATACGCAGCTCTCCGAAGCTAAGTGCCGGTCCCGGGCTTCTTTCGGCACAAACCGCTCTCAGGAGCTCCCTGCGCTCGCCACAATGCTCTGTGTGCGAAGAAGCCGCTTCTTCGCCTCCGGGAGAATCGGCGAGCGGCAGCTTCCCAAAGGCAAAGATGCAAGCTGCAGCACACAGGCACAGTGTGGGCAGCCTTCAGACTTAGAGAAAACAGTACTTTACCACTCTCCTGCCTTTTCCATGGTTATTCTATTGGAAAAGAACGAGTTTTGGACAACTACCTTTCATTCTTGCCAAACTCTTTGCAGACCTCCGTGCAAGCTTTAGAACAAGATTTTGGATGTTTTCTTTCCTGGCAGAGTTTCTCCTTGCAAGATATGGTGGAAAAGCTTTTGCTGAGTGTAGAGCGGCAAAACACGCAGAAGACGCAGATACGCAGCTCTCCGAAGCTAAGTGCCGGTCCCGGGCTTCTTTCGGCACAAACCGCTCTCAGGAGCTCCCTGCGCTCGCCACAATGCTCTGTGTGCGAAGAAGCCGCTTCTTCGCCTCCGGGAGAATCGGCGAGCGGCAGCTTGCCAAAGGCGAAGATGCAAGCTGCAGCACACAGGCACAGTGTGTGCAGCCTTCAGACTTAGAGAAAACAGTACTTTACCACTCTCCTGCCTTTTCCATGGTTATTCTATTGGAAAAGAACGAGTTTTGGACAACTACCTTTCATTCTTGCCAAACTCTTTGCAGACCCCCGTGCAAGCTTTAGAACAAGATTTTGGATGTTTTCTTTCCTGGCAGAGTTTCTCCTTGCAAGATATGGTGGAAAAGCTTTTTGCTGAGTGTAGAGCGGCAAGACACGCAGAAGACGCAGATACGCAGCTCTCCGAAGCTAAGTGCCGGTCCCGGGCTTCTTTCGGCACAAACCGCTCTCAGGAGCTCCCTGCGCTCGCCACAATGCTCTGTGTGCGAAGAAGCCGCTTCTTCGCCTGCGGGAGAATCGGCGAGCGGCAGCTTCCCAAAGGCGAAGATGCAAGCTGCAGCACACAGGCACAGTGTGGGCAGCCTTCAGACTTAGAGAAAACAGTACTTTACCACTCTCCTGCCTTTTCCATGGTTATTCTATTGGAAAAGAACGAGTTTTGGACAACTACCTTTCATTCTTGCCAAACTCTTTGCAGACCCCCGTGCAAGCTTTAGAACAAGATTTTGGATGTTTTCTTTCCTGGCAGAGTTTCTCCTTGCAAGATATGGTGGAAAAGCTTTTTGCTGAGTGTAGAGCGGCAAAACACGCAGAAGACGCAGATACGCAGCTCTCCGAAGCTAAGTGCCGGTCCCGGGCTTCTTTCGGCACAAACCGCTCTCAGGAGCTCCCTGCGCTCGCCACAATGCTCTGTGTGCGAAGAAGCCGCTTCTTCGCCTGCGGGAGAATCGGCGAGCGGCAGCTTGCCAAAGGCGAAGATGGAAGCTGCAGCACACAGGCACAGTGTGGGCAGCCTTCAGACTTAGAGAAAACAGTACTTTACCACTCTCCTGCCTTTTCCATGGTTATTCTATTGGAAAAGAACGAGTTTTGGACAACTACCTTTCATTCTTGCCAAACTCTTTGCAGACCCCCGTGCAAGCTTTAGAACAAGATTTTGGATGTTTTCTTTCCTGGCAGAGTTTCTCCTTGCAAGATATGGTGGAAAAGCTTTTTGCTGAGTGTAGAGCGGCAAGACACGCAGAAGACGCAGATACGCAGCTCTCCGAAGCTAAGTGCCGGTCCCGGGCTTCTTTCGGCACAAACCGCTCTCAGGAGCTCCCTGCGCTCGCCACAATGCTCTGTGTGCGAAGAAGCCGCTTCTTCGCCTCCGGGAGAATCGGCGAGCGGCAGCTTCCCAAAGGCGAAGATGCAAGCTGCAGCACACAGGCACAGTGTGGGCAGCCTTCAGACTTAGAGAAAACAGTACTTTACCACTCTCCTGCCTTTTCCATGGTTATTCTATTGGAAAAGAACGAGTTTTGGACAACTACCTTTCATTCTTGCCAAACTCTTTGCAGACCCCCGTGCAAGCTTTAGAACAAGATTTTGGATGTTTTCTTTCCTGGCAGAGTTTCTCCTTGCAAGATATGGTGGAAAAGCTTTTGGCTGAGTGTAGAGCGGCAAGACACGCAGAAGACGCAGATACGCAGCTCTCCGAAGCTAAGTGCCGGTCCCGGGCTTCTTTCGGCACAAACCGCTCTCAGGAGCTCCCTGCGCTCGCCACAATGCTCTGTGTGCCAAGAAGCCGCTTCTTCGCCTGCGGGAGAATCGGCGAGCGGCAGCTTCCCAAAGGCGAAGATGCAAGCTGCGGCACACAGGCACAGTGTGGGCAGCCTTCAGACTTAGAGAAAACAGTACTTTGACCACTCTCCTGCCTTTTCCATGGTTATTCTATTGGAAAAGAACGAGTTTTGGACAACTACCTTTCATTCTTGCCAAACTCTTTGCAGACCCCCGTGCAAGCTTTAGAACAAGATTTTGGATGTTTTCTTTCCTGGCAGAGTTTCTCCTTGCAAGATATGGTGGAAAAGCTTTTGGCTGAGTGTAGAGCGGCAAGACACGCAGAAGACGCAGATACGCAGCTCTCCGAAGCTAAGTGCCGGTCCCGGGCTTCTTTCGGCACAAACCGCTCTCAGGAGCTCCCTGCGCTCGCCACAATGCTCTGTGTGCGAAGAAGCCGCTTCTTCGCCTCCGGGAGAATCGGCGAGCGGCAGCTTCCCAAAGGCGAAGATGCAAGCTGCAGCACACAGGCACAGTGTGGGCAGCCTTCAGACTTAGAGAAAACAGTACTTTACCACTCTCCTGCCTTTTCCATGGTTATTCTATTGGAAAGAACGAGTTTTGGACAACTACCTTTCATTCTTGCCAAACTCTTTGCAGACCCCCGTGCAAGCTTTAGAACAAGATTTTGGATGTTTTCTTTCCTGGCAGAGTTTCTCCTTGCAAGATATGGTGGAAAAGCTTTTTGCTGAGTGTAGAGCGGCAAAACACGCAGAAGACGCAGATACGCAGCTCTCCGAAGCTAAGTGCCGGTCCCGGGCTTCTTTCGGCACAAACCGCTCTCAGGAGCTCCCTGCGCTCGCCACAATGCTCTGTGTGCGAAGAAGCCGCTTCTTCGCCTCCGGGAGAATCGGCGAGCGGCAGCTTGCCCAAAGGCGAAGATGCAAGCTGCAGCACACAGGCACAGTGTGGGCAGCCTTCAGACTTAGAGAAAACAGTACTTTACCACTCTCCTGCCTTTTCCATGGTTATTCTATTGGAAAAGAACGAGTTTTGGACAACTACCTTTCATTCTTGCCAAACTCTTTGCAGACCCCCGTGCAAGCTTTAGAACAAGATTTTGGATGTTTTCTTTCCTGGCAGAGTTTCTCCTTGCAAGATATGGTGGAAAAGCTTTTTGCTGAG
The DNA here is from genome assembly GCF_037042795.1 of Molothrus aeneus. Lineage (NCBI taxonomy): Eukaryota > Metazoa > Chordata > Aves > Passeriformes > Icteridae > Molothrus > Molothrus aeneus. The sequence continues at coordinate 84,448 of NW_027099026.1, read as the reverse complement.
TGTAGAGCGGCAAGACACGCAGAAGACGCAGATACGCAGCTCTCCGAAGCTAAGTGCCGGTCCCGGGCTTCTTTCGGCACAAACCGCTCTCAGGAGCTCCCTGCGCTCGCCACAATGCTCTGTGTGCGAAGAAGCCGCTTCTTCGCCTGCGGGAGAATCGGCGAGCGGCAGCTTCCCAAAGGCGAAGATGCAAGCTGGAGCACACAGGCAAAGTGTGGGCAGCCTTCAGACTTAGAGAAAACAGTACTTTACCACTCTCCTGCCTTTTCCATGGTTATTCTATTGGAAAAGAACGAGTTTTGGACAACTACCTTTCATTCTTGCCAAACTCTTTGCAGACCCCCGTGCAAGCTTTAGAACAAGATTTTGGATGTTTTCTTTCCTGGCAGAGTTTCTCCTTGCAAGATATGGTGGAAAAGCTTTTTGCTGAGTGTAGAGCGGCAAGACACGCAGAAGACGCAGATACGCAGCTCTCCGAAGCTAAGTGCCGGTCCCGGGCTTCTTTCGGCACAAACCGCTCTCAGGAGCTCCCTGCGCTCGCCACAATGCTCTGTGTGCGAAGAAGCCGCTTCTTCGCCTCCGGGAGAATCGGCGAGCGGCAGCTTCCCAAAGGCGAAGATGCAAGCTGCAGCACACAGGCACAGTGTGGGCAGCCTTCAGACTTAGAGAAAACAGTACTTTACCACTCTCCTGCCTTTTCCATGGTTATTCTATTGGAAAAGAACGAGTTTTGGACAACTACCTTTCATTCTTGCCAAACTCTTTGCAGACCCCCGTGCAAGCTTTAGAACAAGATTTTGGATGTTTTCTTTCCTGGCAGAGTTTCTCCTTGCAAGATATGGTGGAAAAGCTTTTGGCTGAGTGTAGAGCGGCAAGACACGCAGAAGACGCAGATACGCAGCTCTCCGAAGCTAAGTGCCGGTCCCGGGCTTCTTTCGGCACAAACCGCTCTCAGGAGCTCCCTGCGCTCGCCACAATGCTCTGTGTGCGAAGAAGCCGCTTCTTCGCCTCCGGGAGAATCGGCGAGCGGCAGCTTCCCAAAGGCGAAGATGCAAGCTGCAGCACACAGGCACAGTGTGGGCAGCCTTCAGACTTAGAGAAAACAGTACTTTACCACTCTCCTGCCTTTTCCATGGTTATTCTATTGGAAAAGAACGAGTTTTGGACAACTACCTTTCATTCTTGCCAAACTCTTTGCAGACCCCCGTGCAAGCTTTAGAACAAGATTTTGGATGTTTTCTTTCCTGGCAGAGTTTCTCCTTGCAAGATATGGTGGAAAAGCTTTTTGCTGAGTGTAGAGCGGCAAGACACGCAGAAGACGCAGATACGCAGCTCTCCGAAGCTAAGTGCCGGTCCCGGGCTTCTTTCGGCACAAACCGCTCTCAGGAGCTCCCTGCGCTCGCCACAATGCTCTGTGTGCGAAGAAGCCGCTTCTTCGCCTGCGGGAGAATCGGCGAGCGGCAGCTTCCCAAAGGCGAAGATGCAAGCTGCAGCACACAGGCACAGTGTGGGCAGCCTTCAGACTTAGAGAAAACAGTACTTTACCACTCTCCTGCCTTTTCCATGGTTATTCTATTGGAAAAGAACGAGTTTTGGACAACTACCTTTCATTCTTGCCAAACTCTTTGCAGACCCCCGTGCAAGCTTTAGAACAAGATTTTGGATGTTTTCTTTCCTGGCAGAGTTTCTCCTTGCAAGATATGGTGGAAAAGCTTTTTGCTGAGTGTAGAGCGGCAAAACACGCAGAAGACGCAGATACGCAGCTCTCCGAAGCTAAGTGCCGGTCCCGGGCTTCTTTCGGCACAAACCGCTCTCAGGAGCTCCCTGCGCTCGCCACAATGCTCTGTGTGCGAAGAAGCCGCTTCTTCGCCTCCGGGAGAATCGGCGAGCGGCAGCTTGCCAAAGGCGAAGATGCAAGCTGCAGCACACAGGCACAGTGTGGGCAGCCTTCAGACTTAGAGAAAACAGTACTTTACCACTCTCCTGCCTTTTCCATGGTTATTCTATTGGAAAAGAACGAGTTTTGGACAACTACCTTTCATTCTTGCCAAACTCTTTGCAGACCCCCGTGCAAGCTTTAGAACAAGATTTTGGATGTTTTCTTTCCTGGCAGAGTTTCTCCTTGCAAGATATGGTGGAAAAGCTTTTGGCTGAGTGTAGAGCGGCAAGACACGCAGAAGACGCGGATACGCAGCTCTCCGAAGCTAAGTGCCGGTCCCGGGCTTCTTTCGGCACAAACCGCTCTCAGGAGCTCCCTGCGCTCGCCACAATGCTCTGTGTGCGAAGAAGCCGCTTCTTCGCCTCCGGGAGAATCGGCGAGCGGCAGCTTGCCAAAGGCGAAGATGCAAGCTGCAGCACACAGGCACAGTGTGGGCAGCCTTCAGACTTAGAGAAAACAGTACTTTACCACTCTCCTGCCTTTTCCATGGTTATTCTATTGGAAAAGAACGAGTTTTGGACAACTACCTTTCATTCTTGCCAAACTCTTTGCAGACCCCCGTGCAAGCTTTAGAACAAGATTTTGGATGTTTTCTTTCCTGGCAGAGTTTCTCCTTGCAAGATATGGTGGAAAAGCTTTTGGCTGAGTGTAGAGCGGCAAGACACGCAGAAGACGCGGATACGCAGCTCTCCGAAGCTAAGTGCCGGTCCCGGGCTTCTTTCGGCACAAACCGCTCTCAGGAGCTCCCTGCGCTCGCCACAATGCTCTGTGTGCCAAGAAGCCGCTTCTTCGCCTCCGGGAGAATCGGCGAGCGGCAGCTTCCCAAAGGCGAAGATGCAAGCTGCAGCACACAGGCACAGTGTGGGCAGCCTTCAGACTTAGAGAAAACAGTACTTTACCACTCTCCTGCCTTTTCCATGGTTATTCTATTGGAAAAGAACGAGTTTTGGACAACTACCTTTCATTCTTGCCAAACTCTTTGCAGACCCCCGTGCAAGCTTTAGAACAAGATTTTGGATGTTTTCTTTCCTGGCAGAGTTTCTCCTTGCAAGATATGGTGGAAAAGCTTTTGGCTGAGTGTAGAGCGGCAAGACACGCAGAAGACGCAGATACGCAGCTCTCCGAAGCTAAGTGCCGGTCCCGGGCTTCTTTCGGCACAAACCGCTCTCAGGAGCTCCCTGCGCTCGCCACAATGCTCTGTGTGCGAAGAAGCCGCTTCTTCGCCTGCGGGAGAATCGGCGAGCGGCAGCTTCCCAAAGGCGAAGATGCAAGCTGCGGCACACAGGCACAGTGTGGGCAGCCTTCAGACTTAGAGAAAACAGTACTTTACCACTCTCCTGCCTTTTCCATGGTTATTCTATTGGAAAAGAACGAGTTTTGGACAACTACCTTTCATTCTTGCCAAACTCTTTGCAGACCCCCGTGCAAGCTTTAGAACAAGATTTTGGATGTTTTCTTTCCTGGCAGAGTTTCTCCTTGCAAGATATGGTGGAAAAGCTTTTGGCTGAGTGTAGAGCGGCAAGACACGCAGAAGACGCAGATACGCAGCTCTCCGAAGCTAAGTGCCGGTCCCGGGCTTCTTTCGGCACAAACCGCTCTCAGGAGCTCCCTGCGCTCGCCACAATGCTCTGTGTGCGAAGAAGCCGCTTCTTCGCCTCCGGGAGAATCGGCGAGCGGCAGCTTCCCAAAGGCGAAGATGCAAGCTGCAGCACACAGGCACAGTGTGGGCAGCCTTCAGACTTAGAGAAAACAGTACTTTACCACTCTCCTGCCTTTTCCATGGTTATTCTATTGGAAAAGAACGAGTTTTGGACAACTACCTTTCATTCTTGCCAAACTCTTTGCAGACCCCCGTGCAAGCTTTAGTACAAGATTTTGGATGTTTTCTTTCCTGGCAGAGTTTCTCCTTGCAAGATATGGTGGAAAAGCTTTTTGCTGAGTGTAGAGCGGCAAGACACGCAGAAGACGCAGATACGCAGCTCTCCGAAGCTAAGTGCCGGTCCCGGGCTTCTTTCGGCACAAACCGCTCTCAGGAGCTCCCTGCGCTCGCCACAATGCTCTGTGTGCGAAGAAGCCGCTTCTTCGCCTGCGGGAGAATCGGCGAGCGGCAGCTTCCCAAAGGCGAAGATGCAAGCTGCAGCACACAGGCACAGTGTGGGCAGCATTCAGACTTAGAGAAAACAGTACTTTACCACTCTCCTGCCTTATCTATGGTTATTCTATTGGAAAAGAACGAGTTTTGGACAACTACCTTTCATTCTTGCCAAACTCTTTGCAGACCCCCGTGCAAGCTTTAGAACAAGATTTTGGATGTTTTCTTTCCTGGCAGAGTTTCTCCTTGCAAGATATGGTGGAAAAGCTTTTTGCTGAGTGTAGAGCGGCAAGACACGCAGAAGACGCAGATACGCAGCTCTCCGAAGCTAAGTGCCGGTCCCGGGCTTCTTTCGGCACAAACCGCTCTCAGGAGCTCCCTGCGCTCGCCACAATGCTCTGTGTGCGAAGAAGCCGCTTCTTCGCCTGCGGGAGAATCGGCGAGCGGCAGCTTCCCAAAGGCGAAGATGCAAGCTGCGGCACACAGGCACAGTGTGGGCAGCCTTCAGACTTAGAGAAAACAGTACTTTACCACTCTCCTGCCTTTTCCATGGTTATTCTATTGGAAAAGAACGAGTTTTGGACAACTACCTTTCATTCTTGCCAAACTCTTTGCAGACCCCCGTGCAAGCTTTAGAACAAGATTTTGGATGTTTTCTTTCCTGGCAGAGTTTCTCCTTGCAAGATATGCTGGAAAAGCTTTTTGCTGAGTGTAGAGCGGCAAGACACGCAGAAGACGCAGATACGCAGCTCTCCGAAGCTAAGTGCCGGTCCCGGGCTTCTTTCGGCACAAACCGCTCTCAGGAGCTCCCTGCGCTCGCCACAATGCTCTGTGTGCGAAGAAGCCGCTTCTTCGCCTCCGGGAGAATCGGCGAGCGGCAGCTTCCCAAAGGCGAAGATGCAAGCTGCAGCACACAGGCACAGTGTGGGCAGCCTTCAGACTTAGAGAAAACAGTACTTTACCACTCTCCTGCCTTTTCCATGGTTATTCTATTGGAAAAGAACGAGTTTTGGACAACTACCTTTCATTCTTGCCAAACTCTTTGCAGACCCCCGTGCAAGCTTTAGTACAAGATTTTGGATGTTTTCTTTCCTGGCAGAGTTTCTCCTTGCAAGATATGGTGGAAAAGCTTTTGGCTGAGTGTAGAGCGGCAAGACACGCAGAAGACGCAGATACGCAGCTCTCCGAAGCTAAGTGCCGGTCCCGGGCTTCTTTCGGCACAAACCGCTCTCAGGAGCTCCCTGCGCTCGCCACAATGCTCTGTGTGCGAAGAAGCCGCTTCTTCGCCTCCGGGAGAATCGGCGAGCGGCAGCTTCCCAAAGGCGAAGATGCAAGCTGCAGCACACAGGCACAGTGTGGGCAGCCTTCAGACTTAGAGAAAACAGTACTTTACCACTCTCCTGCCTTTTCCATGGTTATTCTATTGGAAAAGAACGAGTTTTGGACAACTACCTTTCATTCTTGCCAAACTCTTTGCAGACCCCCGTGCAAGCTTTAGAACAAGATTTTGGATGTTTTCTTTCCTGGCAGAGTTTCTCCTTGCAAGATATGGTGGAAAAGCTTTTTGCTGAGTGTAGAGCGGCAAGACACGCAGAAGACGCAGATACGCAGCTCTCCGAAGCTAAGTGCCGGTCCCGGGCTTCTTTCGGCACAAACCGCTCTCAGGAGCTCCCTGCGCTCGCCACAATGCTCTGTGTGCGAAGAAGCCGCTTCTTCGCCTCCGGGAGAATCGGCGAGCGGCAGCTTGCCAAAGGCGAAGATGCAAGCTGCAGCACACAGGCACAGTGTGTGCAGCCTTCAGACTTAGAGAAAACAGTACTTTACCACTCTCCTGCCTTTTCCATGGTTATTCTATTGGAAAAGAACGAGTTTTGGACAACTACCTTTCATTCTTGCCAAACTCTTTGCAGACCCCCGTGCAAGCTTTAGAACAAGATTTTGGATGTTTTCTTTCCTGGCAGAGTTTCTCCTTGCAAGATATGGTGGAAAAGCTTTTGGCTGAGTGTAGAGCGGCAAGACACGCAGAAGACGCGGATACGCAGCTCTCCGAAGCTAAGTGCCGGTCCCGGGCTTCTTTCGGCACAAACCGCTCTCAGGAGCTCCCTGCGCTCGCCACAATGCTCTGTGTGCGAAGAAGCCGCTTCTTCGCCTCCGGGAGAATCGGCGAGCGGCAGCTTGCCAAAGGCGAAGATGCAAGCTGCAGCACACAGGCACAGTGTGGGCAGCCTTCAGACTTAGAGAAAACAGTACTTTACCACTCTCCTGCCTTTTCCATGGTTATTCTATTGGAAAAGAACGAGTTTTGGACAACTACCTTTCATTCTTGCCAAACTCTTTGCAGACCCCCGTGCAAGCTTTAGAACAAGATTTTGGATGTTTTCTTTCCTGGCAGAGTTTCTCCTTGCAAGATATGGTGGAAAAGCTTTTGGCTGAGTGTAGAGCGGCAAGACACGCAGAAGACGCGGATACGCAGCTCTCCGAAGCTAAGTGCCGGTCCCGGGCTTCTTTCGGCACAAACCGCTCTCAGGAGCTCCCTGCGCTCGCCACAATGCTCTGTGTGCCAAGAAGCCGCTTCTTCGCCTCCGGGAGAATCGGCGAGCGGCAGCTTCCCAAAGGCGAAGATGCAAGCTGCAGCACACAGGCACAGTGTGGGCAGCCTTCAGACTTAGAGAAAACAGTACTTTACCACTCTCCTGCCTTTTCCATGGTTATTCTATTGGAAAAGAACGAGTTTTGGACAACTACCTTTCATTCTTGCCAAACTCTTTGCAGACCCCCGTGCAAGCTTTAGAACAAGATTTTGGATGTTTTCTTTCCTGGCAGAGTTTCTCCTTGCAAGATATGGTGGAAAAGCTTTTGGCTGAGTGTAGAGCGGCAAGACACGCAGAAGACGCAGATACGCAGCTCTCCGAAGCTAAGTGCCGGTCCCGGGCTTCTTTCGGCACAAACCGCTCTCAGGAGCTCCCTGCGCTCGCCACAATGCTCTGTGTGCGAAGAAGCCGCTTCTTCGCCTCCGGGAGAATCGGCGAGCGGCAGCTTCCCAAAGGCGAAGATGCAAGCTGCGGCACACAGGCACAGTGTGGGCAGCCTTCAGACTTAGAGAAAACAGTACTTTACCACTCTCCTGCCTTTTCCATGGTTATTCTATTGGAAAAGAACGAGTTTTGGACAACTACCTTTCATTCTTGCCAAACTCTTTGCAGACCCCCGTGCAAGCTTTAGAACAAGATTTTGGATGTTTTCTTTCCTGGCAGAGTTTCTCCTTGCAAGATATGGTGGAAAAGCTTTTTGCTGAGTGTAGAGCGGCAAGACACGCAGAAGACGCAGATACGCAGCTCTCCGAAGCTAAGTGCCGGTCCCGGGCTTCTTTCGGCACAAACCGCTCTCAGGAGCTCCCTGCGCTCGCCACAATGCTCTGTGTGCGAAGAAGCCGCTTCTTCGCCTCCGGGAGAATCGGCGAGCGGCAGCTTCCCAAAGGCGAAGATGCAAGCTGCAGCACACAGGCACAGTGTGGGCAGCCTTCAGACTTAGAGAAAACAGTACTTTACCACTCTCCTGCCTTTTCCATGGTTATTCTATTGGAAAAGAACGAGTTTTGGACAACTACCTTTCATTCTTGCCAAACTCTTTGCAGACCCCCGTGCAAGCTTTAGTACAAGATTTTGGATGTTTTCTTTCCTGGCAGAGTTTCTCCTTGCAAGATATGGTGGAAAAGCTTTTTGCTGAGTGTAGAGCGGCAAGACACGCAGAAGACGCAGATACGCAGCTCTCCGAAGCTAAGTGCCGGTCCCGGGCTTCTTTCGGCACAAACCGCTCTCAGGAGCTCCCTGCGCTCGCCACAATGCTCTGTGTGCGAAGAAGCCGCTTCTTCGCCTGCGGGAGAATCGGCGAGCGGCAGCTTCCCAAAGGCGAAGATGCAAGCTGCAGCACACAGGCACAGTGTGGGCAGCATTCAGACTTAGAGAAAACAGTACTTTACCACTCTCCTGCCTTATCTATGGTTATTCTATTGGAAAAGAACGAGTTTTGGACAACTACCTTTCATTCTTGCCAAACTCTTTGCAGACCCCCGTGCAAGCTTTAGAACAAGATTTTGGATGTTTTCTTTCCTGGCAGAGTTTCTCCTTGCAAGATATGGTGGAAAAGCTTTTTGCTGAGTGTAGAGCGGCAAGACACGCAGAAGACGCAGATACGCAGCTCTCCGAAGCTAAGTGCCGGTCCCGGGCTTCTTTCGGCACAAACCGCTCTCAGGAGCTCCCTGCGCTCGCCACAATGCTCTGTGTGCGAAGAAGCCGCTTCTTCGCCTCCGGGAGAATCGGCGAGCGGCAGCTTCCCAAAGGCGAAGATGCAAGCTGCAGCACACAGGCACAGTGTGGGCAGCCTTCAGACTTAGAGAAAACAGTACTTTACCACTCTCCTGCCTTTTCCATGGTTATTCTATTGGAAAAGAACGAGTTTTGGACAACTACCTTTCATTCTTGCCAAACTCTTTGCAGACCCCCGTGCAAGCTTTAGAACAAGATTTTGGATGTTTTCTTTCCTGGCAGAGTTTCTCCTTGCAAGATATGGTGGAAAAGCTTTTTGCTGAGTGTAGAGCGGCAAGACACGCAGAAGACGCAGATACGCAGCTCTCCGAAGCTAAGTGCCGGTCCCGGGCTTCTTTCGGCACAAACCGCTCTCAGGAGCTCCCTGCGCTCGCCACAATGCTCTGTGTGCGAAGAAGCCGCTTCTTCGCCTCCGGGAGAATCGGCGAGCGGCAGCTTCCCAAAGGCGAAGATGCAAGCTGCAGCAAACAGGCAAAGTGTGGTCAGCATTCAGACTTAGAGAAAACAGTACTTTACCACTCTCCTGCCTTTTCCATGGTTATTCTATTGGAAAAGAACGAGTTTTGGACAACTACCTTTCATTCTTGCCAAACTCTTTGCAGACCCCCGTGCAAGCTTTAGAACAAGATTTTGGATGTTTTCTTTCCTGGCAGAGTTTCTCCTTGCAAGATATGGTGGAAAAGCTTTTGGCTGAGTGTAGAGCGGCAAGACACGCAGAAGACGCAGATACGCAGCTCTCCGAAGCTAAGTGCCGGTCCCGGGCTTCTTTCGGCACAAACCGCTCTCAGGAGCTCCCTGCGCTCGCCACAATGCTCTGTGTGCGAAGAAGCCGCTTCTTCGCCTCCGGGAGAATCGGCGAGCGGCAGCTTGCCAAAGGCGAAGATGCAAGCTGCGGCACACAGGCACAGTGTGGGCAGCCTTCAGACTTAGAGAAAACAGTACTTTACCACTCTCCTGCCTTTTCCATGGTTATTCTATTGGAAAAGAACGAGTTTTGGACAACTACCTTTCATTCTTGCCAAACTCTTTGCAGACCCCCGTGCAAGCTTTAGAACAAGATTTTGGATGTTTTCTTTCCTGGCAGAGTTTCTCCTTGCAAGATATGCTGGAAAAGCTTTTTGCTGAGTGTAGAGCGGCAAAACACGCAGAAGACGCAGATACACAGCTCTCCGAAGCTAAGTGCCGGTCCCGGGCTTCTTTCAGCACAAACCGCTCTCAGGAGCTCCCTGCGCTCGCCACAATGCTCTGTGTGCGAAGAAGCCGCTTCTTCGCCTCCGGGAGAATCGGCGAGCGGCAGCTTCCCAAAGGCGAAGATGCAAGCTGCAGCACACAGGCACAGTGTGGGCAGCCTTCAGACTTAGAGAAAACAGTACTTTACCACTCTCCTGCCTTTTCCATGGTTATTCTATTGGAAAAGAACGAGTTTTGGACAACTACCTTTCATTCTTGCCAAACTCTTTGCAGACCCCCGTGCAAGCTTTAGAACAAGATTTTGGATGTTTTCTTTCCTGGCAGAGTTTCTCCTTGCAAGATATGGTGGAAAAGCTTTTTGCTGAGTGTAGAGCGGCAAGACACGCAGAAGACGCAGATACGCAGCTCTCCGAAGCTAAGTGCCGGTCCCGGGCTTCTTTCGGCACAAACCGCTCTCAGGAGCTCCCTGCGCTCGCCACAATGCTCTGTGTGCGAAGAAGCCGCTTCTTCGCCTCCGGGAGAATCGGCGAGCGGCAGCTTCCCAAAGGCGAAGATGCAAGCTGCAGCACACAGGCACAGTGTGGGCAGCCTTCAGACTTAGAGAAAACAGTACTTTACCACTCTCCTGCCTTTTCCATGGTTATTCTATTGGAAAAGAACGAGTTTTGGACAACTACCTTTCATTCTTGCCAAACTCTTTGCAGACCCCCGTGCAAGCTTTAGAACAAGATTTTGGATGTTTTCTTTCCTGGCAGAGTTTCTCCTTGCAAGATATGGTGGAAAAGCTTTTGGCTGAGTGTAGAGCGGCAAGACACGCAGAAGACGCAGATACGCAGCTCTCCGAAGCTAAGTGCCGGTCCCGGGCTTCTTTCGGCACAAACCGCTCTCAGGAGCTCCCTGCGCTCGCCACAATGCTCTGTGTGCGAAGAAGCCGCTTCTTCGCCTCCGGGAGAATCGGCGAGCGGCAGCTTCCCAAAGGCGAAGATGCAAGCTGCAGCACACAGGCACAGTGTGTGCAGCCTTCAGACTTAGAGAAAACAGTACTTTACCACTCTCCTGCCTTTTCCATGGTTATTCTATTGGAAAAGAACGAGTTTTGGACAACTACCTTTCATTCTTGCCAAACTCTTTGCAGACCCCCGTGCAAGCTTTAGAACAAGATTTTGGATGTTTTCTTTCCTGGCAGAGTTTCTCCTTGCAAGATATGGTGGAAAAGCTTTTGGCTGAGTGTAGAGCGGCAAGACACGCAGAAGACGCGGATACGCAGCTCTCCGAAGCTAAGTGCCGGTCCCGGGCTTCTTTCGGCACAAACCGCTCTCAGGAGCTCCCTGCGCTCGCCACAATGCTCTGTGTGCGAAGAAGCCGCTTCTTCGCCTCCGGGAGAATCGGCGAGCGGCAGCTTCCCAAAGGCGAAGATGCAAGCTGCAGCTCACAGGCACAGTGTGGGCAGCCTTCAGACTTAGAGAAAACAGTACTTTACCACTCTCCTGCCTTTTCCATGGTTATTCTATTGGAAAAGAACGAGTTTTGGACAACTACCTTTCATTCTTGCCAAACTCTTTGCAGACCCCCGTGCAAGCTTTAGAACAAGATTTTGGATGTTTTCTTTCCTGGCAGAGTTTCTCCTTGCAAGATATGGTGGAAAAGCTTTTGGCTGAGTGTAGAGCGGCAAGACACGCAGAAGACGCAGATACGCAGCTCTCCGAAGCTAAGTGCCGGTCCCGGGCTTCTTTCGGCACAAACCGCTCTCAGGAGCTCCCTGCGCTCGCCACAATGCTCTGTGTGCGAAGAAGCCGCTTCTTCGCCTGCGGGAGAATCGGCGAGCGGCAGCTTCCCAAAGGCGAAGATGCAAGCTGCGGCACACAGGCACAGTGTGGGCAGCCTTCAGACTTAGAGAAAACAGTACTTTACCACTCTCCTGCCTTTTCCATGGTTATTCTATTGGAAAAGAACGAGTTTTGGACAACTACCTTTCATTCTTGCCAAACTCTTTGCAGACCCCCGTGCAAGCTTTAGAACAAGATTTTGGATGTTTTCTTTCCTGGCAGAGTTTCTCCTTGCAAGATATGGTGGAAAAGCTTTTTGCTGAGTGTAGAGCGGCAAGACACGCAGAAGACGCAGATACGCAGCTCTCCGAAGCTAAGTGCCGGTCCCGGGCTTCTTTCGGCACAAACCGCTCTCAGGAGCTCCCTGCGCTCGCCACAATGCTCTGTGTGCGAAGAAGCCGCTTCTTCGCCTGCGGGAGAATCGGCGAGCGGCAGCTTCCCAAAGGCGAAGATGCAAGCTGCAGCACACAGGCACAGTGTGGGCAGCCTTCAGACTTAGAGAAAACAGTACTTTACCACTCTCCTGCCTTTTCCATGGTTATTCTATTGGAAAAGAACGAGTTTTGGGCAACTACCTTTCATTCTTGCCAAACTCTTTGCAGACCCCCGTGCAAGCTTTAGTACAAGATTTTGGATGTTTTCTTTCCTGGCAGAGTTTCTCCTTGCAAGATATGGTGGAAAAGCTTTTGGCTGAGTGTAGAGCGGCAAGACACGCAGAAGACGCAGATACGCAGCTCTCCGAAGCTAAGTGCCGGTCCCGGGCTTCTTTCGGCACAAACCGCTCTCAGGAGCTCCCTGCGCTCGCCACAATGCTCTGTGTGCGAAGAAGCCGCTTCTTCGCCTGCGGGAGAATCGGCGAGCGGCAGCTTCCCAAAGGCGAAGATGCAAGCTGCAGCACACAGGCACAGTGTGGGCAGCATTCAGACTTAGAGAAAACAGTACTTTACCACTCTCCTGCCTTTTCCATGGTTATTCTATTGGAAACGAACGAGTTTTGGACAACTACCTTTCATTCTTGCCAAACTCTTTGCAGACCCCCGTGCAAGCTTTAGTACAAGATTTTGGATGTTTTCTTTCCTGGCAGAGTTTCTCCTTGCAAGATATGGTGGAAAAGCTTTTTGCTGAGTGTAGAGCGGCAAGACACGCAGAAGACGCAGATACGCAGCTCTCCGAAGCTAAGTGCCGGTCCCGGGCTTCTTTCGGCACAAACCGCTCTCAGGAGCTCCCTGCGCTCGCCACAATGCTCTGTGTGCGAAGAAGCCGCTTCTTCGCCTCCGGGAGAATCGGCGAGCGGCAGCTTCCCAAAGGCGAAGATGCAAGCTGCAGCAAACAGGCAAAGTGTGGTCAGCATTCAGACTTAGAGAAAACAGTACTTTACCACTCTCCTGCCTTTTCCATGGTTATTCTATTGGAAAAGAACGAGTTTTGGACAACTACCTTTCATTCTTGCCAAACTCTTTGCAGACCCCCGTGCAAGCTTTAGAACAAGATTTTGGATGTTTTCTTTCCTGGCAGAGTTTCTCCTTGCAAGATATGGTGGAAAAGCTTTTGGCTGAGTGTAGAGCGGCAAGACACGCAGAAGACGCAGATACGCAGCTCTCCGAAGCTAAGTGCCGGTCCCGGGCTTCTTTCGGCACAAACCGCTCTCAGGAGCTCCCTGCGCTCGCCACAATGCTCTGTGTGCGAAGAAGCCGCTTCTTCGCCTGCGGGAGAATCGGCGAGCGGCAGCTTCCCAAAGGCGAAGATGCAAGCTGCGGCACACAGGCACAGTGTGGGCAGCCTTCAGACTTAGAGAAAACAGTACTTGACCACTCTCCTGCCTTTTCCATGGTTATTCTATTGGAAAAGAACGAGTTTTGGACAACTACCTTTCATTCTTGCCAAACTCTTTGCAGACCCCCGTGCAAGCTTTAGAACAAGATTTTGGATGTTTTCTTTCCTGGCAGAGTTTCTCCTTGCAAGATATGGTGGAAAAGCTTTTTGCTGAGTGTAGAGCGGCAAGACACGCAGAAGACGCAGATACGCAGCTCTCCGAAGCTAAGTGCCGGTCCCGGGCTTCTTTCGGCACAAACCGCTCTCAGGAGCTCCCTGCGCTCGCCACAATGCTCTGTGTGCGAAGAAGCCGCTTCTTCGCCTGCGGGAGAATCGGCGAGCGGCAGCTTCCCAAAGGCGAAGATGCAAGCTGCGGCACACAGGCACAGTGTGGGCAGCCTTCAGACTTAGAGAAAACAGTACTTTACCACTCTCCTGCCTTTTCCATGGTTATTCTATTGGAAAAGAACGAGTTTTGGACAACTACCTTTCATTCTTGCCAAACTCTTTGCAGACCCCCGTGCAAGCTTTAGAACAAGATTTTGGATGTTTTCTTTCCTGGCAGAGTTTCTCCTTGCAAGATATGCTGGAAAAGCTTTTGGCTGAGTGTAGAGCGGCAAGACACGCAGAAGACGCAGATACGCAGCTCTCCGAAGCTAAGTGCCGGTCCCGGGCTTCTTTCGGCACAAACCGCTCTCAGGAGCTCCCTGCGCTCGCCACAATGCTCTGTGTGCGAAGAAGCCGCTTCTTCGCCTCCGGGAGAATCGGCGAGCGGCAGCTTCCCAAAGGCGAAGATGCAAGCTGCAGCACACAGGCACAGTGTGGGCAGCCTTCAGACTTAGAGAAAACAGTACTTTACCACTCTCCTGCCTTTTCCATGGTTATTCTATTGGAAAAGAACGAGTTTTGGACAACTACCTTTCATTCTTGCCAAACTCTTTGCAGACCCCCGTGCAAGCTTTAGAACAAGATTTTGGATGTTTTCTTTCCTGGCAGAGTTTCTCCTTGCAAGATATGGTGGAAAAGCTTTTGGCTGAGTGTAGAGCGGCAAGACACGCAGAAGACGCAGATACGCAGCTCTCCGAAGCTAAGTGCCGGTCCCGGGCTTCTTTCGGCACAAACCGCTCTCAGGAGCTCCCTGCGCTCGCCACAATGCTCTGTGTGCGAAGAAGCCGCTTCTTCGCCTGCGGGAGAATCGGCGAGCGGCAGCTTCCCAAAGGCGAAGATGCAAGCTGCAGCACACAGGCACAGTGTGGGCAGCCTTCAGACTTAGAGAAAACAGTACTTTACCACTCTCCTGCCTTTTCCATGGTTATTCTATTGGAAAAGAACGAGTTTTGGACAACTACCTTTCATTCTTGCCAAACTCTTTGCAGACCCCCGTGCAAGCTTTAGAACAAGATTTTGGATGTTTTCTTTCCTGGCAGAGTTTCTCCTTGCAAGATATGGTGGAAAAGCTTTTGGCTGACTGTAGAGCGGCAAGACACGCAGAAGACGCAGATACGCAGCTCTCCGAAGCTAAGTGCCGGTCCCGGGCTTCTTTCGGCACAAACCGCTCTCAGGAGCTCCCTGCGCTCGCCACAATGCTCTGTGTGCGAAGAAGCCGCTTCTTCGCCTGCGGGAGAATCGGCGAGCGGCAGCTTCCCAAAGGCGAAGATGCAAGCTGCAGCACACAGGCACAGTGTGGGCAGCCTTCAGACTTAGAGAAAACAGTACTTTACCACTCTCCTGCCTTTTCCATGGTTATTCTATTGGAAAAGAACGAGTTTTGGACAACTACCTTTCATTCTTGCCAAACGCTTTGCAGACCCCCGTGCAAGCTTTAGAACAAGATTTTGGATGTTTTCTTTCCTGGCAGAGTTTCTCCTTGCAAGATATGGTGGAAAAGCTTTTTGCTGAGTGTAGAGCGGCAAAACACGCAGAAGACGCAGATACGCAGCTCTCCGAAGCTAAGTGCCGGTCCCGGGCTTCTTTCGGCACAAACCGCTCTCAGGAGCTCCCTGCGCTCGCCACAATGCTCTGTGTGCGAAGAAGCCGCTTCTTCGCCTGCGGGAGAATCGGCGAGCGGCAGCTTCCCAAAGGCGAAGATGCAAGCTGCAGCACACAGGCACAGTGTGGGCAGCCTTCAGACTTAGAGAAAACAGTACTTTACCACTCTCCTGCCTTTTCCATGGTTATTCTATTGGAAAAGAACGAGTTTTGGACAACTACCTTTCATTCTTGCCAAACTCTTTGCAGACCCCCGTGCAAGCTTTAGAACAAGATTTTGGATGTTTTCTTTCCTGGCAGAGTTTCTCCTTGCAAGATATGGTGGAAAAGCTTTTTGCTGAGTGTAGAGCGGCAAGACACGCAGAAGACGCAGATACGCAGCTCTCCGAAGCTAAGTGCCGGTCCCGGGCTTCTTTCGGCACAAACCGCTCTCAGGAGCTCCCTGCGCTCGCCACAATGCTCTGTGTGCGAAGAAGCCGCTTCTTCGCCTGCGGGAGAATCGGCGAGCGGCAGCTTCCCAAAGGCGAAGATGCAAGCTGCAGCAAACAGGCAAAGTGTGGGCAGCCTTCAGACTTAGAGAAAACAGTACTTTACCACTCTCCTGCCTTTTCCATGGTTATTCTATTGGAAAAGAACGAGTTTTGGACAACTACCTTTCATTCTTGCCAAACTCTTTGCAGACCCCCGTGCAAGCTTTAGAACAAGATTTTGGATGTTTTCTTTCCTGGCAGAGTTTCTCCTTGCAAGATATGGTGGAAAAGCTTTTTGCTGAGTGTAGAGCGGCAAGACACGCAGAAGACGCAGATACGCAGCTCTCCGAAGCTAAGTGCCGGTCCCGGGCTTCTTTCGGCACAAACCGCTCTCAGGAGCTCCCTGCGCTCGCCACAATGCTCTGTGTGCGAAGAAGCCGCTTCTTCGCCTCCGGGAGAATCGGCGAGCGGCAGCTTCCCAAAGGCGAAGATGCAAGCTGCAGCACACAGGCACAGTGTGGGCAGCCTTCAGACTTAGAGAAAACAGTACTTTACCACTCTCCTGCCTTTTCCATGGTTATTCTATTGGAAAAGAACGAGTTTTGGACAACTACCTTTCATTCTTGCGAAACTCTTTGCAGACCCCCGTGCAAGCTTTAGAACAAGTTTTTGGATGTTTTCTTTCCTGGCAGAGTTTCTCCTTGCAAGATATGGTGGAAAAGCTTTTTGCTGAGTGTAGAGCGGCAAGACACGCAGAAGACGCGGATACGCAGCTCTCCGAAGCTAAGTGCCGGTCCCGGGCTTCTTTCGGCACAAACCGCTCTCAGGAGCTCCCTGCGCTCGCCACAATGCTCTGTGTGCGAAGAAGCCGCTTCTTCGCCTCCGGGAGAATCGGCGAGCGGCAGCTTCCCAAAGGCGAAGATGCAAGCTGCAGCACACAGGCACAGTGTGGGCAGCCTTCAGACTTAGAGAAAACAGTACTTTACCACTCTCCTGCCTTTTCCATGGTTATTCTATTGGAAAAGAACGAGTTTTGGACAACTACCTTTCATTCTTGCCAAACTCTTTGCAGACCCCCGTGCAAGCTTTAGAACAAGATTTTGGATGTTTTCTTTCCTGGCAGAGTTTCTCCTTGCAAGATATGGTGGAAAAGCTTTTGGCTGAGTGTAGAGCGGCAAGACACGCAGAAGACGCAGATACGCAGCTCTCCGAAGCTAAGTGCCGGTCCCGGGCTTCTTTCGGCACAAACCGCTCTCAGGAGCTCCCTGCGCTCGCCACAATGCTCTGTGTGCGAAGAAGCCGCTTCTTCGCCTGCGGGAGAATCGGCGAGCGGCAGCTTCCCAAAGGCGAAGATGCAAGCTGCAGCACACAGGCACAGTGTGGGCAGCCTTCAGACTTAGAGAAAACAGTACTTTACCACTCTCCTGCCTTTTCCATGGTTATTCTATTGGAAAAGAACGAGTTTTGGACAACTACCTTTCATTCTTGCCAAACTCTTTGCAGACCCCCGTGCAAGCTTTAGAACAAGATTTTGGATGTTTTCTTTCCTGGCAGAGTTTCTCCTTGCAAGATATGGTGGAAAAGCTTTTTGCTGAGTGTAGAGCGGCAAAACACGCAGAAGACGCAGATACGCAGCTCTCCGAAGCTAAGTGCCGGTCCCGGGCTTCTTTCGGCACAAACCGCTCTCAGGAGCTCCCTGCGCTCGCCACAATGCTCTGTGTGCGAAGAAGCCGCTTCTTCGCCTCCGGGAGAATCGGCGAGCGGCAGCTTGCCAAAGGCGAAGATGCAAGCTGCAGCACACAGGCACAGTGTGTGCAGCCTTCAGACTTAGAGAAAACAGTACTTTACCACTCTCCTGCCTTTTCCATGGTTATTCTATTGGAAAAGAACGAGTTTTGGACAACTACCTTTCATTCTTGCCAAACTCTTTGCAGACCCCCGTGCAAGCTTTAGAACAAGATTTTGGATGTTTTCTTTCCTGGCAGAGTTTCTCCTTGCAAGATATGGTGGAAAAGCTTTTGGCTGAGTGTAGAGCGGCAAGACACGCAGAAGACGCGGATACGCAGCTCTCCGAAGCTAAGTGCCGGTCCCGGGCTTCTTTCGGCACAAACCGCTCTCAGGAGCTCCCTGCGCTCGCCACAATGCTCTGTGTGCGAAGAAGCTGCTTCTTCGCCTCCGGGAGAATCGGCGAGCGGCAGCTTCCCAAAGGCGAAGATGCAAGCTGCGGCACACAGGCACAGTGTGGGCAGCCTTCAGACTTAGAGAAAACAGTACTTTACCACTCTCCTGCCTTTTCCATGGTTATTCTATTGGAAAAGAACGAGTTTTGGACAACTACCTTTCATTCTTGCCAAACTCTTTGCAGACCCCCGTGCAAGCTTTAGAACAAGATTTTGGATGTTTTCTTTCCTGGCAGAGTTTCTCCTTGCAAGATATGGTGGAAAAGCTTTTGGCTGAGTGTAGAGCGGCAAGACACGCAGAAGACGCGGATACGCAGCTCTCCGAAGCTAAGTGCCGGTCCCGGGCTTCTTTCGGCACAAACCGCTCTCAGGAGCTCCCTGCGCTCGCCACAATGCTCTGTGTGCCAAGAAGCCGCTTCTTCGCCTCCGGGAGAATCGGCGAGCGGCAGCTTCCCAAAGGCGAAGATGCAAGCTGCAGCACACAGGCACAGTGTGGGCAGCCTTCAGACTTAGAGAAAACAGTACTTTACCACTCTCCTGCCTTTTCCATGGTTATTCTATTGGAAAAGAACGAGTTTTGGACAACTACCTTTCATTCTTGCCAAACTCTTTGCAGACCCCCGTGCAAGCTTTAGAACAAGATTTTGGATGTTTTCTTTCCTGGCAGAGTTTCTCCTTGCAAGATATGGTGGAAAAGCTTTTGGCTGAGTGTAGAGCGGCAAGACACGCAGAAGACGCAGATACGCAGCTCTCCGAAGCTAAGTGCCGGTCCCGGGCTTCTTTCGGCACAAACCGCTCTCAGGAGCTCCCTGCGCTCGCCACAATGCTCTGTGTGCGAAGAAGCCGCTTCTTCGCCTGCGGGAGAATCGGCGAGCGGCAGCTTCCCAAAGGCGAAGATGCAAGCTGCGGCACACAGGCACAGTGTGGGCAGCCTTCAGACTTAGAGAAAACAGTACTTTACCACTCTCCTGCCTTTTCCATGGTTATTCTATTGGAAAAGAACGAGTTTTGGACAACTACCTTTCATTCTTGCCAAACTCTTTGCAGACCCCCGTGCAAGCTTTAGAACAAGATTTTGGATGTTTTCTTTCCTGGCAGAGTTTCTCCTTGCAAGATATGGTGGAAAAGCTTTTTGCTGAGTGTAGAGCGGCAAGACACGCAGAAGACGCAGATACGCAGCTCTCCGAAGCTAAGTGCCGGTCCCGGGCTTCTTTCGGCACAAACCGCTCTCAGGAGCTCCCTGCGCTCGCCACAATGCTCTGTGTGCGAAGAAGCCGCTTCTTCGCCTCCGGGAGAATCGGCGAGCGGCAGCTTCCCAAAGGCGAAGATGCAAGCTGCAGCACACAGGCACAGTGTGGGCAGCCTTCAGACTTAGAGAAAACAGTACTTTACCACTCTCCTGCCTTTTCCATGGTTATTCTATTGGAAAAGAACGAGTTTTGGACAACTACCTTTCATTCTTGCCAAACTCTTTGCAGACCCCCGTGCAAGCTTTAGAACAAGATTTTGGATGTTTTCTTTCCTGGCAGAGTTTCTCCTTGCAAGATATGGTGGAAAAGCTTTTTGCTGAGTGTAGAGCGGCAAGACACGCAGAAGACGCAGATACGCAGCTCTCCGAAGCTAAGTGCCGGTCCCGGGCTTCTTTCGGCACAAACCGCTCTCAGGAGCTCCCTGCGCTCGCCACAATGCTCTGTGTGCGAAGAAGCCGCTTCTTCGCCTCCGGGAGAATCGGCGAGCGGCAGCTTCCCAAAGGCGAAGATGCAAGCTGCAGCACACAGGCACAGTGTGGGCAGCATTCAGACTTAGAGAAAACAGTACTTTACCACTCTCCTGCCTTATCTATGGTTATTCTATTGGAAAAGAACGAGTTTTGGACAACTACCTTTCATTCTTGCCAAACTCTTTGCAGACCCCCGTGCAAGCTTTAGAACAAGATTTTGGATGTTTTCTTTCCTGGCAGAGTTTCTCCTTGCAAGATATGGTGGAAAAGCTTTTTGCTGAGTGTAGAGCGGCAAGACACGCAGAAGACGCAGATACGCAGCTCTCCGAAGCTAAGTGCCGGTCCCGGGCTTCTTTCGGCACAAACCGCTCTCAGGAGCTCCCTGCGCTCGCCACAATGCTCTGTGTGCGAAGAAGCCGCTTCTTCGCCTCCGGGAGAATCGGCGAGCGGCAGCTTCCCAAAGGCGAAGATGCAAGCTGCAGCACACAGGCACAGTGTGGGCAGCCTTCAGACTTAGAGAAAACAGTACTTTACCACTCTCCTGCCTTTTCCATGGTTATTCTATTGGAAAAGAACGAGTTTTGGACAACTACCTTTCATTCTTGCCAAACTCTTTGCAGACCCCCGTGCAAGCTTTAGAACAAGATTTTGGATGTTTTCTTTCCTGGCAGAGTTTCTCCTTGCAAGATATGGTGGAAAAGCTTTTTGCTGAGTGTAGAGCGGCAAGACACGCAGAAGACGCAGATACGCAGCTCTCCGAAGCTAAGTGCCGGTCCCGGGCTTCTTTCGGCACAAACCGCTCTCAGGAGCTCCCTGCGCTCGCCACAATGCTCTGTGTGCGAAGAAGCCGCTTCTTCGCCTGCGGGAGACTCAGCGAGCGGCAGCTTCCCAAAGGCGAAGATGCAAGCTGCAGCAAACAGGCAAAGTGTGGTCAGCATTCAGACTTAGAGAAAACAGTACTTTACCACTCTCCTGCCTTTTCCATGGTTATTCTATTGGAAAAGAACGAGTTTTGGACAACTACCTTTCATTCTTGCCAAACTCTTTGCAGACCCCCGTGCAAGCTTTAGAACAAGATTTTGGATGTTTTCTTTCCTGGCAGAGTTTCTCCTTGCAAGATATGGTGGAAAAGCTTTTGGCTGAGTGTAGAGCGGCAAGACACGCAGAAGACGCAGATACGCAGCTCTCCGAAGCTAAGTGCCGGTCCCGGGCTTCTTTCGGCACAAACCGCTCTCAGGAGCTCCCTGCGCTCGCCACAATGCTCTGTGTGCCAAGAAGCCGCTTCTTCGCCTCCGGGAGAATCGGCGAGCGGCAGCTTCCCAAAGGCGAAGATGCAAGCTGCGGCACACAGGCACAGTGTGGGCAGCCTTCAGACTTAGAGAAAACAGTACTTTACCACTCTCCTGCCTTTTCCATGGTTATTCTATTGGAAAAGAACGAGTTTTGGACAACTACCTTTCATTCTTGCCAAACTCTTTGCAGACCCCCGTGCAAGCTTTAGAACAAGATTTTGGATGTTTTCTTTCCTGGCAGAGTTTCTCCTTGCAAGATATGGTGGAAAAGCTTTTTGCTGAGTGTAGAGCGGCAAGACACGCAGAAGACGCAGATACGCAGCTCTCCGAAGCTAAGTGCCGGTCCCGGGCTTCTTTCGGCACAAACCGCTCTCAGGAGCTCCCTGCGCTCGCCACAATGCTCTGTGTGCGAAGAAGCCGCTTCTTCGCCTCCGGGAGAATCGGCGAGCGGCAGCTTCCCAAAGGCGAAGATGCAAGCTGCGGCACACAGGCACAGTGTGGGCAGCCTTCAGACTTAGAGAAAACAGTACTTTACCACTCTCCTGCCTTTTCCATGGTTATTCTATTGGAAAAGAACGAGTTTTGGACAACTACCTTTCATTCTTGCCAAACTCTTTGCAGACCCCCGTGCAAGCTTTAGAACAAGATTTTGGATGTTTTCTTTCCTGGCAGAGTTTCTCCTTGCAAGATATGGTGGAAAAGCTTTTGGCTGAGTGTAGAGCGGCAAGACACGCAGAAGACGCAGATACGCAGCTCTCCGAAGCTAAGTGCCGGTCCCGGGCTTCTTTCGGCACAAACCGCTCTCAGGAGCTCCCTGCGCTCGCCACAATGCTCTGTGTGCGAAGAAGCCGCTTCTTCGCCTGCGGGAGAATCGGCGAGCGGCAGCTTCCCAAAGGCGAAGATGCAAGCTGCAGCACACAGGCACAGTGTGGGCAGCCTTCAGACTTAGAGAAAACAGTACTTTACCACTCTCCTGCCTTTTCCATGGTTATTCTATTGGAAAAGAACGAGTTTTGGACAACTACCTTTCATTCTTGCCAAACTCTTTGCAGACCCCCGTGCAAGCTTTAGAACAAGATTTTGGATGTTTTCTTTCCTGGCAGAGTTTCTCCTTGCAAGATATGGTGGAAAAGCTTTTTGCTGAGTGTAGAGCGGCAAAACACGCAGAAGACGCAGATACGCAGCTCTCCGAAGCTAAGTGCCGGTCCCGGGCTTCTTTCGGCACAAACCGCTCTCAGGAGCTCCCTGCGCTCGCCACAATGCTCTGTGTGCGAAGAAGCCGCTTCTTCGCCTGCGGGAGAATCGGCGAGCGGCAGCTTCCCAAAGGCGAAGATGCAAGCTGCGGCACACAGGCACAGTGTGGGCAGCCTTCAGACTTAGAGAAAACAGTACTTTACCACTCTCCTGCCTTTTCCATGGTTATTCTATTGGAAAAGAACGAGTTTTGGACAACTACCTTTCATTCTTGCCAAACTCTTTGCAGACCCCCGTGCAAGCTTTAGAACAAGATTTTGGATGTTTTCTTTCCTGGCAGAGTTTCTCCTTGCAAGATATGGTGGAAAAGCTTTTTGCTGAGTGTAGAGCGGCAAGACACGCAGAAGACGCAGATACGCAGCTCTCCGAAGCTAAGTGCCGGTCCCGGGCTTCTTTCGGCACAAACCGCTCTCAGGAGCTCCCTGCGCTCGCCACAATGCTCTGTGTGCGAAGAAGCCGCTTCTTCGCCTCCGGGAGAATCGGCGAGCGGCAGCTTCCCAAAGGCGAAGATGCAAGCTGCAGCACACAGGCACAGTGTGGGCAGCCTTCAGACTTAGAGAAAACAGTACTTTACCACTCTCCTGCCTTTTCCATGGTTATTCTATTGGAAAAGAACGAGTTTTGGACAACTACCTTTCATTCTTGCCAAACTCTTTGCAGACCCCCGTGCAAGCTTTAGTACAAGATTTTGGATGTTTTCTTTCCTGGCAGAGTTTCTCCTTGCAAGATATGGTGGAAAAGCTTTTTGCTGAGTGTAGAGCGGCAAGACACGCAGAAGACGCAGATACGCAGCTCTCCGAAGCTAAGTGCCGGTCCCGGGCTTCTTTCGGCACAAACCGCTCTCAGGAGCTCCCTGCGCTCGCCACAATGCTCTGTGTGCGAAGAAGCCGCTTCTTCGCCTGCGGGAGAATCGGCGAGCGGCAGCTTCCCAAAGGCGAAGATGCAAGCTGCAGCACACAGGCACAGTGTGGGCAGCATTCAGACTTAGAGAAAACAGTACTTTACCACTCTCCTGCCTTATCTATGGTTATTCTATTGGAAAAGAACGAGTTTTGGACAACTACCTTTCATTCTTGCCAAACTCTTTGCAGACCCCCGTGCAAGCTTTAGAACAAGATTTTGGATGTTTTCTTTCCTGGCAGAGTTTCTCCTTGCAAGATATGGTGGAAAAGCTTTTTGCTGAGTGTAGAGCGGCAAGACACGCAGAAGACGCAGATACGCAGCTCTCCGAAGCTAAGTGCCGGTCCCGGGCTTCTTTCGGCACAAACCGCTCTCAGGAGCTCCCTGCGCTCGCCACAATGCTCTGTGTGCGAAGAAGCCGCTTCTTCGCCTCCGGGAGAATCGGCGAGCGGCAGCTTCCCAAAGGCGAAGATGCAAGCTGCAGCACACAGGCACAGTGTGGGCAGCCTTCAGACTTAGAGAAAACAGTACTTTACCACTCTCCTGCCTTTTCCATGGTTATTCTATTGGAAAAGAACGAGTTTTGGACAACTACCTTTCATTCTTGCCAAACTCTTTGCAGACCCCCGTGCAAGCTTTAGAACAAGATTTTGGATGTTTTCTTTCCTGGCAGAGTTTCTCCTTGCAAGATATGGTGGAAAAGCTTTTTGCTGAGTGTAGAGCGGCAAGACACGCAGAAGACGCAGATACGCAGCTCTCCGAAGCTAAGTGCCGGTCCCGGGCTTCTTTCGGCACAAACCGCTCTCAGGAGCTCCCTGCGCTCGCCACAATGCTCTGTGTGCGAAGAAGCCGCTTCTTCGCCTCCGGGAGAATCGGCGAGCGGCAGCTTCCCAAAGGCGAAGATGCAAGCTGCAGCAAACAGGCAAAGTGTGGTCAGCATTCAGACTTAGAGAAAACAGTACTTTACCACTCTCCTGCCTTTTCCATGGTTATTCTATTGGAAAAGAACGAGTTTTGGACAACTACCTTTCATTCTTGCCAAACTCTTTGCAGACCCCCGTGCAAGCTTTAGAACAAGATTTTGGATGTTTTCTTTCCTGGCAGAGTTTCTCCTTGCAAGATATGGTGGAAAAGCTTTTGGCTGAGTGTAGAGCGGCAAGACACGCAGAAGACGCAGATACGCAGCTCTCCGAAGCTAAGTGCCGGTCCCGGGCTTCTTTCGGCACAAACCGCTCTCAGGAGCTCCCTGCGCTCGCCACAATGCTCTGTGTGCGAAGAAGCCGCTTCTTTGCCTGCGGGAGAATCGGCGAGCGGCAGCTTCCCAAAGGCGAAGATGCAAGCTGCGGCACACAGGCACAGTGTGGGCAGCCTTCAGACTTAGAGAAAACAGTACTTTACCACTCTCCTGCCTTTTCCATGGTTATTCTATTGGAAAAGAACGAGTTTTGGACAACTACCTTTCATTCTTGCCAAACTCTTTGCAGACCCCCGTGCAAGCTTTAGAACAAGATTTTGGATGTTTTCTTTCCTGGCAGAGTTTCTCCTTGCAAGATATGGTGGAAAAGCTTTTTGCTGAGTGTAGAGCGGCAAGACACGCAGAAGACGCAGATACGCAGCTCTCCGAAGCTAAGTGCCGGTCCCGGGCTTCTTTCGGCACAAACCGCTCTCAGGAGCTCCCTGCGCTCGCCACAATGCTCTGTGTGCGAAGAAGCCGCTTCTTCGCCTCCGGGAGAATCGGCGAGCGGCAGCTTCCCAAAGGCGAAGATGCAAGCTGCAGCACACAGGCACAGTGTGGGCAGCCTTCAGACTTAGAGAAAACAGTACTTTACCACTCTCCTGCCTTTTCCATGGTTATTCTATTGGAAAGAACGAGTTTTGGACAACTACCTTTCATTCTTGCCAAACTCTTTGCAGACCCCCGTGCAAGCTTTAGAACAAGATTTTGGATGTTTTCTTTCCTGGCAGAGTTTCTCCTTGCAAGATATGGTGGAAAAGCTTTTGGCTGAGTGTAGAGCGGCAAGACACGCAGAAGACGCAGATACGCAGCTCTCCGAAGCTAAGTGCCGGTCCCGGGCTTCTTTCGGCACAAACCGCTCTCAGGAGCTCCCTGCGCTCGCCACAATGCTCTGTGTGCGAAGAAGCCGCTTCTTCGCCTGCGGGAGAATCGGCGAGCGGCAGCTTGCCAAAGGCGAAGATGCAAGCTGCAGCACGCAGGCACAGTGTGGGCAGCCTTCAGACTTAGAGAAAACAGTACTTTACCACTCTCCTGCCTTTTCCATGGTTATTCTATTGGAAAAGAACGAGTTTTGGACAACTACCTTTCATTCTTGCCAAACTCTTTGCAGACCCCCGTGCAAGCTTTAGAACAAGATTTTGGATGTTTTCTTTCCTGGCAGAGTTTCTCCTTGCAAGATATGGTGGAAAAGCTTTTTGCTGAGTGTAGAGCGGCAAGACACGCAGAAGACGCAGATACGCAGCTCTCCGAAGCTAAGTGCCGGTCCCGGGCTCCTTTCGGCACAAACCGCTCTCAGGAGCTCCCTGCGCTCGCCACAATGCTCTGTGTGCGAAGAAGCCGCTTCTTCGCCTCCGGGAGAATCGGCGAGCGGCAGCTTCCCAAAGGCGAAGATGCAAGCTGCAGCACACAGGCACAGTGTGGGCAGCATTCAGACTTAGAGAAAACAGTACTTTACCACTCTCCTGCCTTTTCCATGGTTATTCTATTGGAAAAGAACGAGTTTTGGACAACTACCTTTCATTCTTGCCAAACTCTTTGCAGACCCCCGTGCAAGCTTTAGAACAAGATTTTGGATGTTTTCTTTCCTGGCAGAGTTTCTCCTTGCAAGATATGCTGGAAAAGCTTTTTGCTGAGTGTAGAGCGGCAAAACACGCAGAAGACGCAGATACGCAGCTCTCCGAAGCTAAGTGCCGGTCCCGGGCTTCTTTCGGCACAAACCGCTCTCAGGAGCTCCCTGCGCTCGCCACAATGCTCTGTGTGCGAAGAAGCCGCTTCTTCGCCTGCGGGAGAATCGGCGAGCGGCAGCTTCCCAAAGGCGAAGATGCAAGCTGCAGCACACAGGCACAGTGTGGGCAGCCTTCAGACTTAGAGAAAACAGTACTTTACCACTCTCCTGCCTTTTCCATGGTTATTCTATTGGAAAAGAACGAGTTTTGGACAACTACCTTTCATTCTTGCCAAACTCTTTGCAGACCCCCGTGCAAGCTTTAGAACAAGATTTTGGATGTTTTCTTTCCTGGCAGAGTTTCTCCTTGCAAGATATGGTGGAAAAGCTTTTGGCTGAGTGTAGAGCGGCAAGACACGCAGAAGACGCAGATACGCAGCTCTCCGAAGCTAAGTGCCGGTCCCGGGCTTCTTTCGGCACAAACCGCTCTCAGGAGCTCCCTGCGCTCGCCACAATGCTCTGTGTGCGAAGAAGCCGCTTCTTTGCCTGCGGGAGAATCGGCGAGCGGCAGCTTCCCAAAGGCGAAGATGCAAGCTGCGGCACACAGGCACAGTGTGGGCAGCCTTCAGACTTAGAGAAAACAGTACTTTACCACTCTCCTGCCTTTTCCATGGTTATTCTATTGGAAAAGAACGAGTTTTGGACAACTACCTTTCATTCTTGCCAAACTCTTTGCAGACCCCCGTGCAAGCTTTAGAACAAGATTTTGGATGTTTTCTTTCCTGGCAGAGTTTCTCCTTGCAAGATATGGTGGAAAAGCTTTTTGCTGAGTGTAGAGCGGCAAGACACGCAGAAGACGCAGATACGCAGCTCTCCGAAGCTAAGTGCCGGTCCCGGGCTTCTTTCGGCACAAACCGCTCTCAGGAGCTCCCTGCGCTCGCCACAATGCTCTGTGTGCGAAGAAGCCGCTTCTTCGCCTCCGGGAGAATCGGCGAGCGGCAGCTTCCCAAAGGCGAAGATGCAAGCTGCAGCACACAGGCACAGTGTGGGCAGCCTTCAGACTTAGAGAAAACAGTACTTGACCACTCTCCTGCCTTTTCCATGGTTATTCTATTGGAAAAGAACGAGTTTTGGACAACTACCTTTCATTCTTGCCAAACTCTTTGCAGACCCCCGTGCAAGCTTTAGTACAAGATTTTGGATGTTTTCTTTCCTGGCAGAGTTTCTCCTTGCAAGATATGGTGGAAAAGCTTTTTGCTGAGTGTAGAGCGGCAAGACACGCAGAAGACGCAGATACGCAGCTCTCCGAAGCTAAGTGCCGGTCCCGGGCTTCTTTCGGCACAAACCGCTCTCAGGAGCTCCCTGCGCTCGCCACAATGCTCTGTGTGCGAAGAAGCCGCTTCTTCGCCTGCGGGAGAATCGGCGAGCGGCAGCTTCCCAAAGGCGAAGATGCAAGCTGCAGCACACAGGCACAGTGTGGGCAGCATTCAGACTTAGAGAAAACAGTACTTTACCACTCTCCTGCCTTATCTATGGTTATTCTATTGGAAAAGAACGAGTTTTGGACAACTACCTTTCATTCTTGCCAAACTCTTTGCAGACCCCCGTGCAAGCTTTAGAACAAGATTTTGGATGTTTTCTTTCCTGGCAGAGTTTCTCCTTGCAAGATATGGTGGAAAAGCTTTTTGCTGAGTGTAGAGCGGCAAGACACGCAGAAGACGCAGATACGCAGCTCTCCGAAGCTAAGTGCCGGTCCCGGGCTTCTTTCGGCACAAACCGCTCTCAGGAGCTCCCTGCGCTCGCCACAATGCTCTGTGTGCGAAGAAGCCGCTTCTTCGCCTCCGGGAGAATCGGCGAGCGGCAGCTTCCCAAAGGCGAAGATGCAAGCTGCAGCACACAGGCACAGTATGGGCAGCCTTCAGACTTAGAGAAAACAGTACTTTACCACTCTCCTGCCTTTTCCATGGTTATTCTATTGGAAAAGAACGAGTTTTGGACAACTACCTTTCATTCTTGCCAAACTCTTTGCAGACCCCCGTGCAAGCTTTAGAACAAGATTTTGGATGTTTTCTTTCCTGGCAGAGTTTCTCCTTGCAAGATATGGTGGAAAAGCTTTTTGCTGAGTGTAGAGCGGCAAGACACGCAGAAGACGCAGATACGCAGCTCTCCGAAGCTAAGTGCCGGTCCCGGGCTTCTTTCGGCACAAACCGCTCTCAGGAGCTCCCTGCGCTCGCCACAATGCTCTGTGTGCGAAGAAGCCGCTTCTTCGCCTCCGGGAGAATCGGCGAGCGGCAGCTTCCCAAAGGCGAAGATGCAAGCTGCAGCAAACAGGCAAAGTGTGGTCAGCATTCAGACTTAGAGAAAACAGTACTTTACCACTCTCCTGCCTTTTCCATGGTTATTCTATTGGAAAAGAACGAGTTTTGGACAACTACCTTTCATTCTTGCCAAACTCTTTGCAGACCCCCGTGCAAGCTTTAGAACAAGATTTTGGATGTTTTCTTTCCTGGCAGAGTTTCTCCTTGCAAGATATGGTGGAAAAGCTTTTGGCTGAGTGTAGAGCGGCAAGACACGCAGAAGACGCAGATACGCAGCTCTCCGAAGCTAAGTGCCGGTCCCGGGCTTCTTTCGGCACAAACCGCTCTCAGGAGCTCCCTGCGCTCGCCACAATGCTCTGTGTGCCAAGAAGCCGCTTCTTCGCCTCCGGGAGAATCGGCGAGCGGCAGCTTCCCAAAGGCGAAGATGCAAGCTGCGGCACACAGGCACAGTGTGGGCAGCCTTCAGACTTAGAGAAAACAGTACTTTACCACTCTCCTGCCTTTTCCATGGTTATTCTATTGGAAAAGAACGAGTTTTGGACAACTACCTTTCATTCTTGCCAAACTCTTTGCAGACCCCCGTGCAAGCTTTAGAACAAGATTTTGGATGTTTTCTTTCCTGGCAGAGTTTCTCCTTGCAAGATATGGTGGAAAAGCTTTTTGCTGAGTGTAGAGCGGCAAGACACGCAGAAGACGCAGATACGCAGCTCTCCGAAGCTAAGTGCCGGTCCCGGGCTTCTTTCGGCACAAACCGCTCTCAGGAGCTCCCTGCGCTCGCCACAATGCTCTGTGTGCGAAGAAGCCGCTTCTTCGCCTGCGGGAGAATCGGCGAGCGGCAGCTTCCCAAAGGCGAAGATGCAAGCTGCGGCACACAGGCACAGTGTGGGCAGCCTTCAGACTTAGAGAAAACAGTACTTTACCACTCTCCTGCCTTTTCCATGGTTATTCTATTGGAAAAGAACGAGTTTTGGACAACTACCTTTCATTCTTGCCAAACTCTTTGCAGACCCCCGTGCAAGCTTTAGAACAAGATTTTGGATGTTTTCTTTCCTGGCAGAGTTTCTCCTTGCAAGATATGGTGGAAAAGCTTTTTGCTGAGTGTAGAGCGGCAAGACACGCAGAAGACGCAGATACGCAGCTCTCCGAAGCTAAGTGCCGGTCCCGGGCTTCTTTCGGCACAAACCGCTCTCAGGAGCTCCCTGCGCTCGCCACAATGCTCTGTGTGCGAAGAAGCCGCTTCTTCGCCTCCGGGAGAATCGGCGAGCGGCAGCTTCCCAAAGGCGAAGATGCAAGCTGCAGCACACAGGCACAGTGTGGGCAGCCTTCAGACTTAGAGAAAACAGTACTTTACCACTCTCCTGCCTTTTCCATGGTTATTCTATTGGAAAAGAACGAGTTTTGGACAACTACCTTTCATTCTTGCCAAACTCTTTGCAGACCCCCGTGCAAGCTTTAGAACAAGATTTTGGATGTTTTCTTTCCTGGCAGAGTTTCTCCTTGCAAGATATGGTGGAAAAGCTTTTGGCTGAGTGTAGAGCGGCAAGACACGCAGAAGACGCAGATACGCAGCTCTCCGAAGCTAAGTGCCGGTCCCGGGCTTCTTTCGGCACAAACCGCTCTCAGGAGCTCCCTGCGCTCGCCACAATGCTCTGTGTGCGAAGAAGCCGCTTCTTCGCCTGCGGGAGAATCGGCGAGCGGCAGCTTGCCAAAGGCGAAGATGCAAGCTGCAGCACGCAGGCACAGTGTGGGCAGCATTCAGACTTAGAGAAAACAGCACTTTACCACTCTCCTGCCTTTTCCATGGTTATTCTATTGGAAAAGAACGAGTTTTGGACAACTACCTTTCATTCTTGCCAAACTCTTTGCAGACCCCCGTGCAAGCTTTAGAACAAGATTTTGGATGTTTTCTTTCCTGGCAGAGTTTCTCCTTGCAAGATATGGTGGAAAAGCTTTTTGCTGAGTGTAGAGCGGCAAGACACGCAGAAGACGCAGATACGCAGCTCTCCGAAGCTAAGTGCCGGTCCCGGGCTCCTTTCGGCACAAACCGCTCTCAGGAGCTCCCTGCGCTCGCCACAATGCTCTGTGTGCGAAGAAGCCGCTTCTTCGCCTCCGGGAGAATCGGCGAGCGGCAGCTTCCCAAAGGCGAAGATGCAAGCTGCAGCACACAGGCACAGTGTGGGCAGCATTCAGACTTAGAGAAAACAGTACTTTACCACTCTCCTGCCTTTTCCATGGTTATTCTATTGGAAAAGAACGAGTTTTGGACAACTACCTTTCATTCTTGCCAAACTCTTTGCAGACCCCCGTGCAAGCTTTAGAACAAGATTTTGGATGTTTTCTTTCCTGGCAGAGTTTCTCCTTGCAAGATATGGTGGAAAAGCTTTTTGCTGAGTGTAGAGCGGCAAAACACGCAGAAGACGCAGATACGCAGCTCTCCGAAGCTAAGTGCCGGTCCCGGGCTTCTTTCGGCACAAACCGCTCTCAGGAGCTCCCTGCGCTCGCCACAATGCTCTGTGTGCGAAGAAGCCGCTTCTTCGCCTCCGGGAGAATCGGCGAGCGGCAGCTTCCCAAAGGCGAAGATGCAAGCTGCAGCACACAGGCACAGTGTGGGCAGCCTTCAGACTTAGAGAAAACAGTACTTTACCACTCTCCTGCCTTATCCCTGGTTATTCTATTGGAAAAGAACGAGTTTTGGACAACTACCTTTCATTCTTGCCAAACTCTTTGCAGACCCCCGTGCAAGCTTTAGAACAAGATTTTGGATGTTTTCTTCCCTGGCAGAGTTTCTCCTTGCAAGATATGCTGGAAAAGCTTTTGGCTGAG
This sequence comes from Molothrus aeneus, assembly GCF_037042795.1. NCBI lineage: Eukaryota > Metazoa > Chordata > Aves > Passeriformes > Icteridae > Molothrus > Molothrus aeneus. The sequence continues at coordinate 53,417 of NW_027099026.1, read as the reverse complement.
TGTAGAGCGGCAAGACACGCAGAAGACGCAGATACGCAGCTCTCCGAAGCTAAGTGCCGGTCCCGGGCTTCTTTCGGCACAAACCGCTCTCAGCAGCTCCCTGCGCTCGCCACAATGCTCTGTGTGCGAAGAAGCCGCTTCTTCGCCTCCGGGAGAATCGGCGAGCGGCAGCTTCCCAAAGGCGAAGATGCAAGCTGCAGCACACAGGCACAGTGTGGGCAGCCTTCAGACTTAGAGAAAACAGTACTTTACCACTCTCCTGCCTTTTCCATGGTTATTCTATTGGAAAAGAACGAGTTTTGGACAACTACCTTTCATTCTTGCCAAACTCTTTGCAGACCCCCGTGCAAGCTTTAGAACAAGATTTTGGATGTTTTCTTTCCTGGCAGAGTTTCTCCTTGCAAGATATGGTGGAAAAGCTTTTGGCTGAGTGTAGAGCGGCAAGACACGCAGAAGACGCAGATACGCAGCTCTCCGAAGCTAAGTGCCGGTCCCGGGCTTCTTTCGGCACAAACCGCTCTCAGGAGCTCCCTGCGCTCGCCACAATGCTCTGTGTGCGAAGAAGCCGCTTCTTCGCCTCCGGGAGAATCGGCGAGCGGCAGCTTCCCAAAGGCGAAGATGCAAGCTGCAGCACACAGGCACAGTGTGGGCAGCCTTCAGACTTAGAGAAAACAGTACTTTACCACTCTCCTGCCTTATCCATGGTTATTCTATTGGAAAAGAACGAGTTTTGGACAACTACCTTTCATTCTTGCCAAACTCTTTGCAGACCCCCGTGCAAGCTTTAGAACAAGATTTTGGATGTTTTCTTTCCTGGCAGAGTTTCTCCTTGCAAGATATGGTGGAAAAGCTTTTTGCTGAGTGTAGAGCGGCAAGACACGCAGAAGACGCAGATACGCAGCTCTCCGAAGCTAAGTGCCGGTCCCGGGCTTCTTTCGGCACAAACCGCTCTCAGGAGCTCCCTGCGCTCGCCACAATGCTCTGTGTGCGAAGAAGCCGCTTCTTCGCCTCCGGGAGAATCGGCGAGCGGCAGCTTCCCAAAGGCGAAGATGCAAGCTGCAGCACACAGGCACAGTGTGGGCAGCCTTCAGACTTAGAGAAAACAGTACTTTACCACTCTCCTGCCTTTTCCATGGTTATTCTATTGGAAAAGAACGAGTTTTGGACAACTATCTTTCATTCTTGCCAAACTCTTTGCAGACCCCCGTGCAAGCTTTAGAACAAGATTTTGGATGTTTTCTTCCCTGGCAGAGTTTCTCCTTGCAAGATATGCTGGAAAAGCTTTTTGCTGAGTGTAGAGCGGCAAGACACGCAGAAGACGCAGATACGCAGCTCTCCGAAGCTAAGTGCCGGTCCCGGGCTTCTTTCGGCACAAACCGCTCTCAGGAGCTCCCTGCGCTCGCCACAATGCTCTGTGTGCGAAGAAGCCGCTTCTTCGCCTCCGGGAGAATCGGCGAGCGGCAGCTTCCCAAAGGCGAAGATGCAAGCTGCAGCACACAGGCACAGTGTGGGCAGCCTTCAGACTTAGAGAAAACAGTACTTTACCACTCTCCTGCCTTTTCCATGGTTATTCTATTGGAAAAGAACGAGTTTTGGACAACTACCTTTCATTCTTGCCAAACTCTTTGCAGACCCCCGTGCAAGCTTTAGAACAAGATTTTGGATGTTTTCTTTCCTGGCAGAGTTTCTCCTTGCAAGATATGGTGGAAAAGCTTTTTGCTGAGTGTAGAGCGGCAAGACACGCAGAAGACGCAGATACGCAGCTCTCCGAAGCTAAGTGCCGGTCCCGGGCTTCTTTCGGCACAAACCGCTCTCAGGAGCTTCCTGCGCTCGCCACAATGCTCTGTGTGCGAAGAAGCCGCTTCTTCGCCTCCGGGAGAATCGGCGAGCGGCAGCTTCCCAAAGGCGAAGATGCAAGCTGCAGCACACAGGCACAGTGTGGGCAGCCTTCAGACTTAGAGAAAACAGTACTTTACCACTCTCCTGCCTTTTCCATGGTTATTCTATTGGAAAAGAACGAGTTTTGGACAACTACCTTTCATTCTTGCCAAACTCTTTGCAGACCCCCGTGCAAGCTTTAGAACAAGATTTTGGATGTTTTCTTTCCTGGCAGAGTTTCTCCTTGCAAGATATGGTGGAAAAGCTTTTGGCTGAGTGTAGAGCGGCAAGACACGCAGAAGACGCAGATACGCAGCTCTCCGAAGCTAAGTGCCGGTCCCGGGCTTCTTTCGGCACAAACCGCTCTCAGGAGCTCCCTGCGCTCGCCAAAATGCTCTGTGTGCGAAGAAGCCGCTTCTTCGCCTCCGGGAGAATCGGCGAGCGGCAGCTTCCCAAAGGCGAAGATGCAAGCTGCAGCACACAGGCACAGTGTGGGCAGCCTTCAGACTTAGAGGAAAACAGTACTTTACCACTCTCCTGCCTTTTCCATGGTTATTCTATTGGAAAAGAACGAGTTTTGGACAACTACCTTTCATTCTTGCCAAACTCTTTGCAGACCCCCGTGCAAGCTTTAGAACAAGATTTTGGATGTTTTCTTTCCTGGCAGAGTTTCTCCTTGCAAGATATGGTGGAAAAGCTTTTTGCTGAGTGTAGAGCGGCAAGACACGCAGAAGACGCAGATACGCAGCTCTCCGAAGCTAAGTGCCGGTCCCGGGCTTCTTTCGGCACAAACCGCTCTCAGCAGCTCCCTGCGCTCGCCACAATGCTCTGTGTGCGAAGAAGCCGCTTCTTCGCCTCCGGGAGAATCGGCGAGCGGCAGCTTCCCAAAGGCGAAGATGCAAGCTGCAGCACACAGGCACAGTGTGGGCAGCCTTCAGACTTAGAGAAAACAGTACTTTACCACTCTCCTGCCTTTTCCATGGTTATTCTATTGGAAAAGAACGAGTTTTGGACAACTACCTTTCATTCTTGCCAAACTCTTTGCAGACCCCCGTGCAAGCTTTAGAACAAGATTTTGGATGTTTTCTTTCCTGGCAGAGTTTCTCCTTGCAAGATATGGTGGAAAAGCTTTTTGCTGAGTGTAGAGCGGCAAGACACGCAGAAGACGCAGATACGCAGCTCTCCGAAGCTAAGTGCCCGTCCCGGGCTTCTTTCGGCACAAACCGCTCTCAGGAGCTCCCTGCGCTCGCCACAATGCTCTGTGTGCGAAGAAGCCGCTTCTTCGCCTCCGGGAGAATCGGCGAGCGGCAGCTTCCCAAAGGCGAAGATGCAAGCTGCAGCACACAGGCACAGTGTGGGCAGCCTTCAGACTTAGAGAAAACAGTACTTTACCACTCTCCTGCCTTATCCATGGTTATTCTATTGGAAAAGAACGAGTTTTGGACAACTACCTTTCATTCTTGCCAAACTCTTTGCAGACCCCCGTGCAAGCTTTAGAACAAGATTTTGGATGTTTTCTTCCCTGGCAGAGTTTCTCCTTGCAAGATATGGTGGAAAAGCTTTTGGCTGAGTGTAGAGCGGCAAGACACGCAGAAGACGCAGATACGCAGCTCTCCGAAGCTAAGTGCCGGTCCCGGGCTTCTTTCGGCACAAACCGCTCTCAGGAGCTCCCTGCGCTCGCCACAATGCTCTGTGTGCGAAGAAGCCGCTTCTTCGCCTCCGGGAGAATCGGCGAGCGGCAGCTTCCCAAAGGCGAAGATGCAAGCTGCAGCACACAGGCACAGTGTGGGCAGCCTTCAGACTTAGAGAAAACAGTACTTTACCACTCTCCTGCCTTTTCCATGGTTATTCTATTGGAAAAGAACGAGTTTTGGACAACTACCTTTCATTCTTGCCAAACTCTTTGCAGACCCCCGTGCAAGCTTTAGAACAAGATTTTGGATGTTTTCTTTCCTGGCAGAGTTTCTCCTTGCAAGATATGGTGGAAAAGCTTTTGGCTGAGTGTAGAGCGGCAAGACACGCAGAAGACGCAGATACGCAGCTCTCCGAAGCTAAGTGCCGGTCCCGGGCTTCTTTCGGCACAAACCGCTCTCAGGAGCTCCCTGCGCTCGCCACAATGCTCTGTGTGCGAAGAAGCCGCTTCTTCGCCTCCGGGAGAATCGGCGAGCGGCAGCTTCCCAAAGGCGAAGATGCAAGCTGCAGCACACAGGCACAGTGTGGGCAGCCTTCAGACTTAGAGAAAACAGTACTTTACCACTCTCCTGCCTTTTCCATGGTTATTCTATTGGAAAAGAACGAGTTTTGGACAACTACCTTTCATTCTTGCCAAACTCTTTGCAGACCCCCGTGCAAGCTTTAGAACAAGATTTTGGATGTTTTCTTTCCTGGCAGAGTTTCTCCTTGCAAGATATGGTGGAAAAGCTTTTTGCTGAGTGTAGAGCGGCAAGACACGCAGAAGACGCAGATACGCAGCTCTCCGAAGCTAAGTGCCGGTCCCGGGCTCCTTTCGGCACAAACCGCTCTCAGGAGCTCCCTGCGCTCGCCACAATGCTCTGTGTGCGAAGAAGCCGCTTCTTCGCCTGCGGGAGAATCGGCGAGCGGCAGCTTCCCAAAGGCGAAGATGCAAGCTGCAGCACGCAGGCACAGTGTGGGCAGCCTTCAGACTTAGAGAAAACAGTACTTTACCACTCTCCTGCCTTTTCCATGGTTATTCTATTGGAAAAGAACGAGTTTTGGACAACTACCTTTCATTCTTGCCAAACTCTTTGCAGACCCCCGTGCAAGCTTTAGAACAAGATTTTGGATGTTTTCTTTCCTGGCAGAGTTTCTCCTTGCAAGATATGGTGGAAAAGCTTTTGGCTGAGTGTAGAGCGGCAAGACACGCAGAAGACGCAGCTACGCAGCTCTCCGAAGCTAAGTGCCGGTCCCGGGCTTCTTTCGGCACAAACCGCTCTCAGGAGCTCCCTGCGCTCGCCACAATGCTCTGTGTGCGAAGAAGCCGCTTCTTCGCCTGCGGGAGAATCGGCGAGCGGCAGCTTCCCAAAGGCGAAGATGCAAGCTGCAGCACACAGGCACAGTGTGGGCAGCCTTCAGACTTAGAGAAAACAGTACTTTACCACTCTCCTGCCTTTTCCATGGTTATTCTATTGGAAAAGAACGAGTTTTGGACAACTACCTTTCATTCTTGCCAAACTCTTTGCAGACCTCCGTGCAAGCTTTAGAACAAGATTTTGGATGTTTTCTTTCCTGGCAGAGTTTCTCCTTGCAAGATATGGTGGAAAAGCTTTTGGCTGAGTGTAGAGCGGCAAGACACGCAGAAGACGCAGATACGCAGCTCTCCGAAGCTAAGTGCCGGTCCCGGGCTTCTTTCGGCACAAACCGCTCTCAGGAGCTCCCTGCGCTCGCCACAATGCTCTGTGTGCGAAGAAGCCGCTTCTTCGCCTCCGGGAGAATCGGCGAGCGGCAGCTTCGCAAAGGCGAAGATGCAAGCTGCAGCACACAGGCACAGTGTGGGCAGCCTTCAGACTTAGAGAAAACAGTACTTTACCACTCTCCTGCCTTTTCCATGGTTATTCTATTGGAAAAGAACGAGTTTTGGACAACTACCTTTCATTCTTGCCAAACTCTTTGCAGACCCCCGTGCAAGCTTTAGAACAAGATTTTGGATGTTTTCTTCCCTGGCAGAGTTTCTCCTTGCAAGATATGGTGGAAAAGCTTTTTGCTGAGTGTAGAGCGGCAAGACACGCAGAAGACGCAGATACGCAGCTCTCCGAAGCTAAGTGCCGGTCCCGGGCTTCTTTCGGCACAAACCGCTCTCAGGAGCTCCCTGCGCTCGCCACAATGCTCTGTGTGCGAAGAAGCCGCTTCTTCGCCTGCGGGAGAATCGGCGAGCGGCAGCTTCCCAAAGGCGAAGATGCAAGCTGCGGCACACAGGCACAGTGTGGGCAGCATTCAGACTTAGAGAAAACAGTACTTTACCACTCTCCTGCCTTTTCCATGGTTATTCTATTGGAAAAGAACGAGTTTTGGACAACTACCTTTCATTCTTGCCAAACTCTTTGCAGACCCCCGTGCAAGCTTTAGAACAAGATTTTGGATGTTTTCTTTCCTGGCAGAGTTTCTCCTTGCAAGATATGGTGGAAAAGCTTTTGGCTGAGTGTAGAGCGGCAAGACACGCAGAAGACGCAGATACGCAGCTCTCCGAAGCTAAGTGCCGGTCCCGGGCTTCTTTCGGCACAAAACGCTCTCAGGAGCTCCCTGCGCTCGCCACAATGCTCTGTGTGCGAAGAAGCCGCTTCTTCGCCTGCGGGAGAATCGGCGAGCGGCAGCTTCCCAAAGGCGAAGATGCAAGCTGCAGCACACAGGCACAGTGTGGGCAGCCTTCAGACTTAGAGAAAACAGTACTTTACCACTCTCCTGCCTTTTCCATGGTTATTCTATTGGAAAAGAACGAGTTTTGGACAACTACCTTTCATTCTTGCCAAACTCTTTGCAGACCCCCGTGCAAGCTTTAGAACAAGATTTTGGATGTTTTCTTTCCTGGCAGAGTTTCTCCTTGCAAGATATGGTGGAAAAGCTTTTTGCTGAGTGTAGAGCGGCAAGACACGCAGAAGACGCAGATACGCAGCTCTCCGAAGCTAAGTGCCGGTCCCGGGCTTCTTTCGGCACAAACCGCTCTCAGGAGCTTCCTGCGCTCGCCACAATGCTCTGTGTGCGAAGAAGCCGCTTCTTCGCCTCCGGGAGAATCGGCGAGCGGCAGCTTCCCAAAGGCGAAGATGCAAGCTGCAGCACACAGGCACAGTGTGGGCAGCCTTCAGACTTAGAGAAAACAGTACTTTACCACTCTCCTGCCTTTTCCATGGTTATTCTATTGGAAAAGAACGAGTTTTGGACAACTACCTTTCATTCTTGCCAAACTCTTTGCAGACCTCCGTGCAAGCTTTAGAACAAGATTTTGGATGTTTTCTTTCCTGGCAGAGTTTCTCCTTGCAAGATATGGTGGAAAAGCTTTTGGCTGAGTGTAGAGCGGCAAGACACGCAGAAGACGCAGATACGCAGCTCTCCGAAGCTAAGTGCCGGTCCCGGGCTTCTTTCGGCACAAACCGCTCTCAGGAGCTCCCTGCGCTCGCCACAATGCTCTGTGTGCGAAGAAGCCGCTTCTTCGCCTCCGGGAGAATCGGCGAGCGGCAGCTTCGCAAAGGCGAAGATGCAAGCTGCAGCACACAGGCACAGTGTGGGCAGCCTTCAGACTTAGAGAAAACAGTACTTTACCACTCTCCTGCCTTTTCCATGGTTATTCTATTGGAAAAGAACGAGTTTTGGACAACTACCTTTCATTCTTGCCAAACTCTTTGCAGACCCCCGTGCAAGCTTTAGAACAAGATTTTGGATGTTTTCTTCCCTGGCAGAGTTTCTCCTTGCAAGATATGGTGGAAAAGCTTTTTGCTGAGTGTAGAGCGGCAAGACACGCAGAAGACGCAGATACGCAGCTCTCCGAAGCTAAGTGCCGGTCCCGGGCTTCTTTCGGCACAAACCGCTCTCAGGAGCTCCCTGCGCTCGCCACAATGCTCTGTGTGCGAAGAAGCCGCTTCTTCGCCTGCGGGAGAATCGGCGAGCGGCAGCTTCCCAAAGGCGAAGATGCAAGCTGCGGCACACAGGCACAGTGTGGGCAGCATTCAGACTTAGAGAAAACAGTACTTTACCACTCTCCTGCCTTTTCCATGGTTATTCTATTGGAAAAGAACGAGTTTTGGACAACTACCTTTCATTCTTGCCAAACTCTTTGCAGACCCCCGTGCAAGCTTTAGAACAAGATTTTGGATGTTTTCTTTCCTGGCAGAGTTTCTCCTTGCAAGATATGGTGGAAAAGCTTTTGGCTGAGTGTAGAGCGGCAAGACACGCAGAAGACGCAGATACGCAGCTCTCCGAAGCTAAGTGCCGGTCCCGGGCTTCTTTCGGCACAAAACGCTCTCAGGAGCTCCCTGCGCTCGCCACAATGCTCTGTGTGCGAAGAAGCCGCTTCTTCGCCTGCGGGAGAATCGGCGAGCGGCAGCTTCCCAAAGGCGAAGATGCAAGCTGCAGCACACAGGCACAGTGTGGGCAGCCTTCAGACTTAGAGAAAACAGTACTTTACCACTCTCCTGCCTTTTCCATGGTTATTCTATTGGAAAAGAACGAGTTTTGGACAACTACCTTTCATTCTTGCCAAACTCTTTGCAGACCCCCGTGCAAGCTTTAGAACAAGATTTTGGATGTTTTCTTTCCTGGCAGAGTTTCTCCTTGCAAGATATGGTGGAAAAGCTTTTTGCTGAGTGTAGAGCGGCAAGACACGCAGAAGACGCAGATACGCAGCTCTCCGAAGCTAAGTGCCGGTCCCGGGCTTCTTTCGGCACAAACCGCTCTCAGGAGCTTCCTGCGCTCGCCACAATGCTCTGTGTGCGAAGAAGCCGCTTCTTCGCCTCCGGGAGAATCGGCGAGCGGCAGCTTCCCAAAGGCGAAGATGCAAGCTGCAGCACACAGGCACAGTGTGGGCAGCCTTCAGACTTAGAGAAAACAGTACTTTACCACTCTCCTGCCTTTTCCATGGTTATTCTATTGGAAAAGAACGAGTTTTGGACAACTACCTTTCATTCTTGCCAAACTCTTTGCAGACCCCCGTGCAAGCTTTAGAACAAGATTTTGGATGTTTTCTTTCCTGGCAGAGTTTCTCCTTGCAAGATATGGTGGAAAAGCTTTTGGCTGAGTGTAGAGCGGCAAGACACGCAGAAGACGCAGATACGCAGCTCTCCGAAGCTAAGTGCCGGTCCCGGGCTTCTTTCGGCACAAACCGCTCTCAGGAGCTCCCTGCGCTCGCCACAATGCTCTGTGTGCGAAGAAGCCGCTTCTTCGCCTCCGGGAGAATCGGCGAGCGGCAGCTTCCCAAAGGCGAAGATGCAAGCTGCAGCACACAGGCACAGTGTGGGCAGCATTCAGACTTAGAGAAAACAGTACTTTACCACTCTCCTGCCTTTTCCATGGTTATTCTATTGGAAAAGAACGAGTTTTGGACAACTACCTTTCATTCTTGCCAAACTCTTTGCAGACCCCCGTGCAAGCTTTAGAACAAGATTTTGGATGTTTTCTTTCCTGGCAGAGTTTCTCCTTGCAAGATATGGTGGAAAAGCTTTTTGCTGAGTGTAGAGCGGCAAGACACGCAGAAGACGCAGATACGCAGCTCTCCGAAGCTAAGTGCCGGTCCCGGGCTTCTTTCGGCACAAACCGCTCTCAGCAGCTCCCTGCGCTCGCCACAATGCTCTGTGTGCGAAGAAGCCGCTTCTTCGCCTCCGGGAGAATCGGCGAGCGGCAGCTTCCCAAAGGCGAAGATGCAAGCTGCAGCACACAGGCACAGTGTGGGCAGCCTTCAGACTTAGAGAAAACAGTACTTTACCACTCTCCTGCCTTTTCCATGGTTATTCTATTGGAAAAGAACGAGTTTTGGACAACTACCTTTCATTCTTGCCAAACTCTTTGCAGACCCCCGTGCAAGCTTTAGAACAAGATTTTGGATGTTTTCTTCCCTGGCAGAGTTTCTCCTTGCAAGATATGCTGGAAAAGCTTTTTGCTGAGTGTAGAGCGGCAAGACACGCAGAAGACGCAGATACGCAGCTCTCCGAAGCTAAGTGCCCGTCCCGGGCTTCTTTCGGCACAAACCGCTCTCAGGAGCTCCCTGCGCTCGCCACAATGCTCTGTGTGCGAAGAAGCCGCTTCTTCGCCTCCGGGAGAATCGGCGAGCGGCAGCTTCCCAAAGGCGAAGATGCAAGCTGCAGCACACAGGCACAGTGTGGGCAGCCTTCAGACTTAGAGAAAACAGTACTTTACCACTCTCCTGCCTTATCCATGGTTATTCTATTGGAAAAGAACGAGTTTTGGACAACTACCTTTCATTCTTGCCAAACTCTTTGCAGACCCCCGTGCAAGCTTTAGAACAAGATTTTGGATGTTTTCTTCCCTGGCAGAGTTTCTCCTTGCAAGATATGGTGGAAAAGCTTTTGGCTGAGTGTAGAGCGGCAAGACACGCAGAAGACGCAGATACGCAGCTCTCCGAAGCTAAGTGCCGGTCCCGGGCTTCTTTCGGCACAAACCGCTCTCAGGAGCTCCCTGCGCTCGCCACAATGCTCTGTGTGCGAAGAAGCCGCTTCTTCGCCTCCGGGAGAATCGGCGAGCGGCAGCTTCCCAAAGGCGAAGATGCAAGCTGCAGCACACAGGCACAGTGTGGGCAGCCTTCAGACTTAGAGAAAACAGTACTTTACCACTCTCCTGCCTTTTCCATGGTTATTCTATTGGAAAAGAACGAGTTTTGGACAACTACCTTTCATTCTTGCCAAACTCTTTGCAGACCCCCGTGCAAGCTTTAGAACAAGATTTTGGATGTTTTCTTTCCTGGCAGAGTTTCTCCTTGCAAGATATGGTGGAAAAGCTTTTGGCTGAGTGTAGAGCGGCAAGACACGCAGAAGACGCAGATACGCAGCTCTCCGAAGCTAAGTGCTGGTCCCGGGCTTCTTTCGGCACAAACCGCTCTCAGGAGCTCCCTGCGCTCGCCACAATGCTCTGTGTGCGAAGAAGCCGCTTCTTCGCCTCCGGGAGAATCGGCGAGCGGCAGCTTCCCAAAGGCGAAGATGCAAGCTGCAGCACACAGGCACAGTGTGGGCAGCCTTCAGACTTAGAGAAAACAGTACTTTACCACTCTCCTGCCTTTTCCATGGTTATTCTATTGGAAAAGAACGAGTTTTGGACAACTACCTTTCATTCTTGCCAAACTCTTTGCAGACCCCCGTGCAAGCTTTAGAACAAGATTTTGGATGTTTTCTTTCCTGGCAGAGTTTCTCCTTGCAAGATATGGTGGAAAAGCTTTTGGCTGAGTGTAGAGCGGCAAGACACGCAGAAGACGCAGATACGCAGCTCTCCGAAGCTAAGTGCCGGTCCCGGGCTTCTTTCGGCACAAACCGCTCTCAGGAGCTCCCTGCGCTCGCCACAATGCTCTGTGTGCGAAGAAGCCGCTTCTTCGCCTCCGGGAGAATCGGCGAGCGGCAGCTTCGCAAAGGCGAAGATGCAAGCTGCAGCACACAGGCACAGTGTGGGCAGCCTTCAGACTTAGAGAAAACAGTACTTTACCACTCTCCTGCCTTTTCCATGGTTATTCTATTGGAAAAGAACGAGTTTTGGACAACTACCTTTCATTCTTGCCAAACTCTTTGCAGACCCCCGTGCAAGCTTTAGAACAAGATTTTGGATGTTTTCTTCCCTGGCAGAGTTTCTCCTTGCAAGATATGGTGGAAAAGCTTTTTGCTGAGTGTAGAGCGGCAAGACACGCAGAAGACGCAGATACGCAGCTCTCCGAAGCTAAGTGCCGGTCCCGGGCTTCTTTCGGCACAAACCGCTCTCAGGAGCTCCCTGCGCTCGCCACAATGCTCTGTGTGCGAAGAAGCCGCTTCTTCGCCTGCGGGAGAATCGGCGAGCGGCAGCTTCCCAAAGGCGAAGATGCAAGCTGCGGCACACAGGCACAGTGTGGGCAGCATTCAGACTTAGAGAAAACAGTACTTTACCACTCTCCTGCCTTTTCCATGGTTATTCTATTGGAAAAGAACGAGTTTTGGACAACTACCTTTCATTCTTGCCAAACTCTTTGCAGACCCCCGTGCAAGCTTTAGAACAAGATTTTGGATGTTTTCTTTCCTGGCAGAGTTTCTCCTTGCAAGATATGGTGGAAAAGCTTTTGGCTGAGTGTAGAGCGGCAAGACACGCAGAAGACGCAGATACGCAGCTCTCCGAAGCTAAGTGCCGGTCCCGGGCTTCTTTCGGCACAAAACGCTCTCAGGAGCTCCCTGCGCTCGCCACAATGCTCTGTGTGCGAAGAAGCCGCTTCTTCGCCTGCGGGAGAATCGGCGAGCGGCAGCTTCCCAAAGGCGAAGATGCAAGCTGCAGCACACAGGCACAGTGTGGGCAGCCTTCAGACTTAGAGAAAACAGTACTTTACCACTCTCCTGCCTTTTCCATGGTTATTCTATTGGAAAAGAACGAGTTTTGGACAACTACCTTTCATTCTTGCCAAACTCTTTGCAGACCTCCGTGCAAGCTTTAGAACAAGATTTTGGATGTTTTCTTTCCTGGCAGAGTTTCTCCTTGCAAGATATGGTGGAAAAGCTTTTGGCTGAGTGTAGAGCGGCAAGACACGCAGAAGACGCAGATACGCAGCTCTCCGAAGCTAAGTGCCGGTCCCGGGCTTCTTTCGGCACAAACCGCTCTCAGGAGCTCCCTGCGCTCGCCACAATGCTCTGTGTGCGAAGAAGCCGCTTCTTCGCCTGCGGGAGAATCGGCGAGCGGCAGCTTCGCAAAGGCGAAGATGCAAGCTGCAGCACACAGGCACAGTGTGGGCAGCCTTCAGACTTAGAGAAAACAGTACTTTACCACTCTCCTGCCTTTTCCATGGTTATTCTATTGGAAAAGAACGAGTTTTGGACAACTACCTTTCATTCTTGCCAAACTCTTTGCAGACCCCCGTGCAAGCTTTAGAACAAGATTTTGGATGTTTTCTTTCCTGGCAGAGTTTCTCCTTGCAAGATATGGTGGAAAAGCTTTTTGCTGAGTGTAGAGCGGCAAGACACGCAGAAGACGCAGATACGCAGCTCTCCGAAGCTAAGTGCCGGTCCCGGGCTTCTTTCGGCACAAACCGCTCTCAGGAGCTCCCTGCGCTCGCCACAATGCTCTGTGTGCGAAGAAGCCGCTTCTTCGCCTCCGGGAGAATCGGCGAGCGGCAGCTTCCCAAAGGCGAAGATGCAAGCTGCGGCACACAGGCACAGTGTGGGCAGCCTTCAGACTTAGAGAAAACAGTACTTTACCACTCTCCTGCCTTTTCCATGGTTATTCTATTGGAAAAGAACGAGGTTTGGACAACTACCTTTCATTCTTGCCAAACTCTTTGCAGACCCCCGTGCAAGCTTTAGAACAAGATTTTGGATGTTTTCTTTCCTGGCAGAGTTTCTCCTTGCAAGATATGGTGGAAAAGCTTTTTGCTGAGTGTAGAGCGGCAAGACACGCAGAAGACGCAGATACGCAGCTCTCCGAAGCTAAGTGCCGGTCCCGGGCTTCTTTCGGCACAAACCGCTCTCAGGAGCTCCCTGCGCTCGCCACAATGCTCTGTGTGCGAAGAAGCCGCTTCTTCGCCTCCGGGAGAATCGGCGAGCGGCAGCTTCCCAAAGGCGAAGATGCAAGCTGCAGCACGCAGGCACAGTGTGGGCAGCCTTCAGACTTAGAGAAAACAGTACTTTACCACTCTCCTGCCTTTTCCATGGTTATTCTATTGGAAAAGAACGAGTTTTGGACAACTACCTTTCATTCTTGCCAAACTCTTTGCAGACCCCCGTGCAAGCTTTAGAACAAGATTTTGGATGTTTTCTTTCCTGGCAGAGTTTCTCCTTGCAAGATATGGTGGAAAAGCTTTTGGCTGAGTGTAGAGCGGCAAGACACGCAGAAGACGCAGATACGCAGCTCTCCGAAGCTAAGTGCCGGTCCCGGGCTTCTTTCGGCACAAACCGCTCTCAGGAGCTCCCTGCGCTCGCCACAATGCTCTGTGTGCGAAGAAGCCGCTTCTTCGCCTCCGGGAGAATCGGCGAGCGGCAGCTTGCCAAAGGCGAAGATGCAAGCTGCAGCACACAGGCACAGTGTGGGCAGCCTTCAGACTTAGAGAAAACAGTACTTTACCACTCTCCTGCCTTTTCCATGGTTATTCTATTGGAAAAGAACGAGTTTTGGACAACTACCTTTCATTCTTGCCAAACTCTTTGCAGACCCCCGTGCAAGCTTTAGAACAAGATTTTGGATGTTTTCTTTCCTGGCAGAGTTTCTCCTTGCAAGATATGGTGGAAAAGCTTTTTGCTGAGTGTAGAGCGGCAAGACACGCAGAAGACGCAGATACGCAGCTCTCCGAAGCTAAGTGCCGGTCCCGGGCTTCTTTTGGCACAAACCGCTCTCAGGAGCTCCCTGCGCTCGCCACAATGCTCTGTGTGCGAAGAAGCCGCTTCTTCGCCTGCGGGAGAATCGGCGAGCGGCAGCTTCCCAAAGGCGAAGATGCAAGCTGCAGCACACAGGCACAGTGTGGGCAGCCTTCAGACTTAGAGAAAACAGTACTTTACCACTCTCCTGCCTTTTCCATGGTTATTCTATTGGAAAAGAACGAGTTTTGGACAACTACCTTTCATTCTTGCCAAACTCTTTGCAGACCTCCGTGCAAGCTTTAGAACAAGATTTTGGATGTTTTCTTTCCTGGCAGAGTTTCTCCTTGCAAGATATGGTGGAAAAGCTTTTGGCTGAGTGTAGAGCGGCAAGACACGCAGAAGACGCAGATACGCAGCTCTCCGAAGCTAAGTGCCGGTCCCGGGCTTCTTTCGGCACAAACCGCTCTCAGGAGCTCCCTGCGCTCGCCACAATGCTCTGTGTGCGAAGAAGCCGCTTCTTCGCCTCCGGGAGAATCGGCGAGCGGCAGCTTCCCAAAGGCGAAGATGCAAGCTGCAGCACACAGGCACAGTGTGGGCAGCCTTCAGACTTAGAGAAAACAGTACTTTACCACTCTCCTGCCTTTTCCATGGTTATTCTATTGGAAAAGAACGAGGTTTGGACAACTACCTTTCATTCTTGCCAAACTCTTTGCAGACCCCCGTGCAAGCTTTAGAACAAGATTTTGGATGTTTTCTTTCCTGGCAGAGTTTCTCCTTGCAAGATATGGTGGAAAAGCTTTTGGCTGAGTGTAGAGCGGCAAGACACGCAGAAGACGCAGATACGCAGCTCTCCGAAGCTAAGTGCCGGTCCCGGGCTTCTTTCGGCACAAACCGCTCTCAGGAGCTCCCTGCGCTCGCCACAATGCTCTGTGTGCGAAGAAGCCGCTTCTTCGCCTCCGGGAGAATCGGCGAGCGGCAGCTTCCCAAAGGCGAAGATGCAAGCTGCAGCACGCAGGCACAGTGTGGGCAGCCTTCAGACTTAGAGAAAACAGTACTTTACCACTCTCCTGCCTTTTCCATGGTTATTCTATTGGAAAAGAACGAGTTTTGGACAACTACCTTTCATTCTTGCCAAACTCTTTGCAGACCCCCGTGCAAGCTTTAGAACAAGATTTTGGATGTTTTCTTTCCTGGCAGAGTTTCTCCTTGCAAGATATGGTGGAAAAGCTTTTTGCTGAGTGTAGAGCGGCAAGACACGCAGAAGACGCAGATACGCAG
This sequence comes from Molothrus aeneus, assembly GCF_037042795.1. NCBI lineage: Eukaryota > Metazoa > Chordata > Aves > Passeriformes > Icteridae > Molothrus > Molothrus aeneus. The sequence continues at coordinate 38,292 of NW_027099026.1, read as the reverse complement.
CTCTCCGAAGCTAAGTGCCGGTCCCGGGCTTCTTTCGGCACAAACCGCTCTCAGGAGCTCCCTGCGCTCGCCACAATGCTCTGTGTGCGAAGAAGCCGCTTCTTCGCCTGCGGGAGAATCGGCGAGCGGCAGCTTCCCAAAGGCGAAGATGCAAGCTTCAGCACACAGGCACAGTGTGGGCAGCCTTCAGACTTAGAGAAAACAGTACTTTACCACTCTCCTGCCTTTTCCATGGTTATTCTATTGGAAAAGAACGAGTTTTGGACAACTACCTTTCATTCTTGCCAAACTCTTTGCAGACCTCCGTGCAAGCTTTAGAACAAGATTTTGGATGTTTTCTTTCCTGGCAGAGTTTCTCCTTGCAAGATATGGTGGAAAAGCTTTTGGCTGAGTGTAGAGCGGCAAGACACGCAGAAGACGCAGATACGCAGCTCTCCGAAGCTAAGTGCCGGTCCCGGGCTTCTTTCGGCACAAACCGCTCTCAGGAGCTCCCTGCGCTCGCCACAATGCTCTGTGTGCGAAGAAGCCGCTTCTTCGCCTCCGGGAGAATCGGCGAGCGGCAGCTTCCCAAAGGCGAAGATGCAAGCTGCAGCACACAGGCACAGTGTGGGCAGCCTTCAGACTTAGAGAAAACAGTACTTTACCACTCTCCTGCCTTTTCCATGGTTATTCTATTGGAAAAGAACGAGTTTTGGACAACTACCTTTCATTCTTGCCAAACTCTTTGCAGACCCCCGTGCAAGCTTTAGAACCAGATTTTGGATGTTTTCTTTCCTGGCAGAGTTTCTCCTTGCAAGATATGGTGGAAAAGCTTTTTGCTGAGTGTAGAGCGGCAAGACACGCAGAAGACGCAGATACGATGCTCTCCGAAGCTAAGTGCCGGTCCCGGGCTTCTTTCGGCACAAACCGCTCTCAGGAGCTCCCTGCGCTCGCCACAATGCTCTGTGTGCGAAGAAGCCGCTTCTTCGCCTCCGGGAGAATCGGCGAGCGGCAGCTTCCCAAAGGCGAAGATGCAAGCTGCGGCACACAGGCACAGTGTGGGCAGCCTTCAGACTTAGAGAAAACAGTACTTTACCACTCTCCTGCCTTTTCCATGGTTATTATATTGGAAAAGAACGAGTTTTGGACAACTACCTTTCATTCTTGCCAAACTCTTTGCAGACCCCCGTGCAAGCTTTAGAACAAGATTTTGGATGTTTTCTTTCCTGGCAGAGTTTCTCCTTGCAAGATATGCTGGAAAAGCTTTTGGCTGAGTGTAGAGCGGCAAGACACGCAGAAGACGCAGATACGCAGCTCTCCGAAGCTAAGTGCCGGTCCCGGGCTTCTTTCGGCACAAACCGCTCTCAGGAGCTCCCTGCGCTCGCCACAATGCTCTGTGTGCGAAGAAGCCGCTTCTTCGCCTCCGGGAGAATCGGCGAGCGGCAGCTTCCCAAAGGCGAAGATGCAAGCTGCGGCACACAGGCACAGTGTGGGCAGCCTTCAGACTTAGAGAAAACAGTACTTTACCACTCTCCTGCCTTTTCCATGGTTATTCTATTGGAAAAGAACGAGGTTTGGACAACTACCTTTCATTCTTGCCAAACTCTTTGCAGACCCCCGTGCAAGCTTTAGAACAAGATTTTGGATGTTTTCTTTCCTGGCAGAGTTTCTCCTTGCAAGATATGGTGGAAAAGCTTTTGGCTGAGTGTAGAGCGGCAAGACACGCAGAAGACGCAGATACGCAGCTCTCCGAAGCTAAGTGCCGGTCCCGGGCTTCTTTCGGCACAAACCGCTCTCAGGAGCTCCCTGCGCTCGCCACAATGCTCTGTGTGCGAAGAAGCCGCTTCTTCGCCTCCGGGAGAATCGGCGAGCGGCAGCTTCCCAAAGGCGAAGATGCAAGCTGCAGCACGCAGGCACAGTGTGGGCAGCCTTCAGACTTAGAGAAAACAGTACTTTACCACTCTCCTGCCTTTTCCATGGTTATTCTATTGGAAAAGAACGAGTTTTGGACAACTACCTTTCATTCTTGCCAAACTCTTTGCAGACCCCCGTGCAAGCTTTAGAACAAGATTTTGGATGTTTTCTTTCCTGGCAGAGTTTCTCCTTGCAAGATATGGTGGAAAAGCTTTTTGCTGAGTGTAGAGCGGCAAGACACGCAGAAGACGCAGATACGATGCTCTCCGAAGCTAAGTGCCGGTCCCGGGCTTCTTTCGGCACAAACCGCTCTCAGGAGCTCCCTGCGCTCGCCACAATGCTCTGTGTGCGAAGAAGCCGCTTCTTCGCCTCCGGGAGAATCGGCGAGCGGCAGCTTGCCAAAGGCGAAGATGCAAGCTGCAGCACACAGGCACAGTGTGGGCAGCATTCAGACTTAGAGAAAACAGTACTTTACCACTCTCCTGCCTTATCCATGGTTATTCTATTGGAAAAGAACGAGTTTTGGACAACTACCTTTCATTCTTGCCAAACTCTTTGCAGACCCCCGTGCAAGCTTTAGAACAAGATTTTGGATGTTTTCTTTCCTGGCAGAGTTTCTCCTTGCAAGATATGGTGGAAAAGCTTTTGGCTGAGTGTAGAGCGGCAAGACACGCAGAAGACGCAGATACGCAGCTCTCCGAAGCTAAGTGCCGGTCCCGGGCTTCTTTCGGCACAAACCGCTCTCAGGAGCTCCCTGCGCTCGCCACAATGCTCTGTGTGCGAAGAAGCCGCTTCTTCGCCTCCGGGAGAATCGGCGAGCGGCAGCTTCCCAAAGGCGAAGATGCAAGCTGCAGCACACAGGCACAGTGTGGGCAGCCTTCAGACTTAGAGAAAACAGTACTTGACCACTCTCCTGCCTTTTCCATGGTTATTCTATTGGAAAAGAACGAGTTTTGGACAACTACCTTTCATTCTTGCCAATCTCTTTGCAGACCCCCGTGCAAGCTTTAGAACAAGATTTTGGATGTTTTCTTTCCTGGCAGAGTTTCTCCTTGCAAGATATGGTGGAAAAGCTTTTGGCTGAGTGTAGAGCGGCAAGACACGCAGAAGACGCAGATACGCAGCTCTCCGAAGCTAAGTGCCGGTCCCGGGCTTCTTTCGGCACAAACCGCTCTCAGGAGCTCCCTGCGCTCGCCACAATGCTCTGTGTGCGAAGAAGCCGCTTCTTCGCCTCCGGGAGAATCGGCGAGCGGCAGCTTCCCAAAGGCGAAGATGCAAGCTGCGGCACACAGGCACAGTGTGGGCAGCATTCAGACTTAGAGAAAACAGTACTTTACCACTCTCCTGCCTTTTCCATGGTTATTCTATTGGAAAAGAACGAGTTTTGGACAACTACCTTTCATTCTTGCCAAACTCTTTGCAGACCCCCGTGCAAGCTTTAGAACAAGATTTTGGATGTTTTCTTTCCTGGCAGAGTTTCTCCTTGCAAGATATGGTGGAAAAGCTTTTTGCTGAGTGTAGAGCGGCAAGACACGCAGAAGACGCAGATACGCAGCTCTCCGAAGCTAAGTGCCGGTCCCGGGCTTCTTTCGGCACAAACCGCTCTCAGGAGCTCCCTGCGCTCGCCACAATGCTCTGTGTGCGAAGAAGCCGCTTCTTCGCCTCCGGGAGAATCGGCGAGCGGCAGCTTCCCAAAGGCGAAGATGCAAGCTGCGGCACACAGGCACAGTGTGGGCAGCCTTCAGACTTAGAGAAAACAGTACTTTACCACTCTCCTGCCTTTTCCATGGTTATTCTATTGGAAAAGAACGAGGTTTGGACAACTACCTTTCATTCTTGCCAAACTCTTTGCAGACCCCCGTGCAAGCTTTAGAACAAGATTTTGGATGTTTTCTTTCCTGGCAGAGTTTCTCCTTGCAAGATATGGTGGAAAAGCTTTTGGCTGAGTGTAGAGCGGCAAGACACGCAGAAGACGCAGATACGCAGCTCTCCGAAGCTAAGTGCCGGTCCCGGGCTTCTTTCGGCACAAACCGCTCTCAGGAGCTCCCTGCGCTCGCCACAATGCTCTGTGTGCGAAGAAGCCGCTTCTTCGCCTCCGGGAGAATCGGCGAGCGGCAGCTTCCCAAAGGCGAAGATGCAAGCTGCAGCACGCAGGCACAGTGTGGGCAGCCTTCAGACTTAGAGAAAACAGTACTTTACCACTCTCCTGCCTTTTCCATGGTTATTCTATTGGAAAAGAACGAGTTTTGGACAACTACCTTTCATTCTTGCCAAACTCTTTGCAGACCCCCGTGCAAGCTTTAGAACAAGATTTTGGATGTTTTCTTTCCTGGCAGAGTTTCTCCTTGCAAGATATGGTGGAAAAGCTTTTTGCTGAGTGTAGAGCGGCAAGACACGCAGAAGACGCAGATACGCAGCTCTCTGAAGCTAAGTGCCGGTCCCGGGCTTCTTTCGGCACAAACCGCTCTCAGGAGCTCCCTGCGCTCGCCACAATGCTCTGTGTGCGAAGAAGCCGCTTCTTCGCCTCCGGGAGAATCGGCGAGCGGCAGCTTCCCAAAGGCGAAGATGCAAGCTTCAGCACACAGGCACAGTGTGGGCAGCATTCAGACTTAGAGAAAACAGTACTTTACCACTCTCCTGCCTTTTCCATGGTTATTCTATTGGAAAAGAACGAGTTTTGGACAACTACCTTTCATTCTTGCCAAACTCTTTGCAGACCTCCGTGCAAGCTTTAGAACAAGATTTTGGATGTTTTCTTTCCTGGCAGAGTTTCTCCTTGCAAGATATGGTGGAAAAGCTTTTTGCTGAGTGTAGAGCGGCAAGACACGCAGAAGACGCAGATACGCAGCTCTCCGAAGCTAAGTGCCGGTCCCGGGCTTCTTTCGGCACAAACCGCTCTCAGGAGCTCCCTGCGCTCGCCACAATGCTCTGTGTGCGAAGAAGCCGCTTCTTCGCCTCCGGGAGAATCGGCGAGCGGCAGCTTCCCAAAGGCGAAGATGCAAGCTTCAGCACACAGGCACAGTGTGGGCAGCATTCAGACTTAGAGAAAACAGTACTTTACCACTCTCCTGCCTTTTCCATGGTTATTCTATTGGAAAAGAACGAGTTTTGGACAACTACCTTTCATTCTTGCCAAACTCTTTGCAGACCTCCGTGCAAGCTTTAGAACAAGATTTTGGATGTTTTCTTTCCTGGCAGAGTTTCTCCTTGCAAGATATGGTGGAAAAGCTTTTTGCTGAGTGTAGAGCGGCAAGACACGCAGAAGACGCAGATACGATGCTCTCCGAAGCTAAGTGCCGGTCCCGGGCTTCTTTCGGCACAAACCGCTCTCAGGAGCTCCCTGCGCTCGCCACAATGCTCTGTGTGCGAAGAAGCCGCTTCTTCGCCTCCGGGAGAATCGGCGAGCGGCAGCTTCCCAAAGGCGAAGATGCAAGCTGCAGCACACAGGCACAGTGTGGGCAGCCTTCAGACTTAGAGAAAACAGTACTTTACCACTCTCCTGCCTTTTCCATGGTTATTCTATTGGAAAAGAACGAGTTTTGGACAACTACCTTTCATTCTTGCCAAACTCTTTGCAGACCCCCGTGCAAGCTTTAGAACCAGATTTTGGATGTTTTCTTTCCTGGCAGAGTTTCTCCTTGCAAGATATGGTGGAAAAGCTTTTTGCTGAGTGTAGAGCGGCAAGACACGCAGAAGACGCAGATACGATGCTCTCCGAAGCTAAGTGCCGGTCCCGGGCTTCTTTCGGCACAAACCGCTCTCAGGAGCTCCCTGCGCTCGCCACAATGCTCTGTGTGCGAAGAAGCCGCTTCTTCGCCTGCGGGAGAATCGGCGAGCGGCAGCTTCCCAAAGGCGAAGATGCAAGCTGCGGCACACAGGCACAGTGTGGGCAGCCTTCAGACTTAGAGAAAACAGTACTTTACCACTCTCCTGCCTTTTCCATGGTTATTCTATTGGAAAAGAACGAGTTTTGGACAACTACCTTTCATTCTTGCCAAACTCTTTGCAGACCCCCGTGCAAGCTTTAGAACAAGATTTTGGATGTTTTCTTTCCTGGCAGAGTTTCTCCTTGCAAGATATGGTGGAAAAGCTTTTGGCTGAGTGTAGAGCGGCAAGACACGCAGAAGACGCAGATACGCAGCTCTCCGAAGCTAAGTGCCGGTCCCGGGCTTCTTTCGGCACAAACCGCTCTCAGGAGCTCCCTGCGCTCGCCACAATGCTCTGTGTGCGAAGAAGCCGCTTCTTCGCCTCCGGGAGAATCGGCGAGCGGCAGCTTCCCAAAGGCGAAGATGCAAGCTGCGGCACACAGGCACAGTGTGGGCAGCCTTCAGACTTAGAGAAAACAGTACTTTACCACTCTCCTGCCTTTTCCATGGTTATTCTATTGGAAAAGAACGAGGTTTGGACAACTACCTTTCATTCTTGCCAAACTCTTTGCAGACCCCCGTGCAAGCTTTAGAACAAGATTTTGGATGTTTTCTTTCCTGGCAGAGTTTCTCCTTGCAAGATATGGTGGAAAAGCTTTTGGCTGAGTGTAGAGCGGCAAGACACGCAGAAGACGCAGATACGCAGCTCTCCGAAGCTAAGTGCCGGTCCCGGGCTTCTTTCGGCACAAACCGCTCTCAGGAGCTCCCTGCGCTCGCCACAATGCTCTGTGTGCGAAGAAGCCGCTTCTTCGCCTCCGGGAGAATCGGCGAGCGGCAGCTTGCCAAAGGCGAAGATGCAAGCTGCAGCACACAGGCACAGTGTGGGCAGCATTCAGACTTAGAGAAAACAGTACTTTACCACTCTCCTGCCTTATCCATGGTTATTCTATTGGAAAAGAACGAGTTTTGGACAACTACCTTTCATTCTTGCCAAACTCTTTGCAGACCCCCGTGCAAGCTTTAGAACAAGATTTTGGATGTTTTCTTTCCTGGCAGAGTTTCTCCTTGCAAGATATGGTGGAAAAGCTTTTGGCTGAGTGTAGAGCGGCAAGACACGCAGAAGACGCAGATACGCAGCTCTCCGAAGCTAAGTGCCGGTCCCGGGCTTCTTTCGGCACAAACCGCTCTCAGGAGCTCCCTGCGCTCGCCACAATGCTCTGTGTGCGAAGAAGCCGCTTCTTCGCCTCCGGGAGAATCGGCGAGCGGCAGCTTCCCAAAGGCGAAGATGCAAGCTGCAGCACACAGGCACAGTGTGGGCAGCCTTCAGACTTAGAGAAAACAGTACTTGACCACTCTCCTGCCTTTTCCATGGTTATTCTATTGGAAAAGAACGAGTTTTGGACAACTACCTTTCATTCTTGCCAATCTCTTTGCAGACCCCCGTGCAAGCTTTAGAACAAGATTTTGGATGTTTTCTTTCCTGGCAGAGTTTCTCCTTGCAAGATATGGTGGAAAAGCTTTTGGCTGAGTGTAGAGCGGCAAGACACGCAGAAGACGCAGATACGCAGCTCTCCGAAGCTAAGTGCCGGTCCCGGGCTTCTTTCGGCACAAACCGCTCTCAGGAGCTCCCTGCGCTCGCCACAATGCTCTGTGTGCGAAGAAGCCGCTTCTTCGCCTCCGGGAGAATCGGCGAGCGGCAGCTTCCCAAAGGCGAAGATGCAAGCTGCGGCACACAGGCACAGTGTGGGCAGCATTCAGACTTAGAGAAAACAGTACTTTACCACTCTCCTGCCTTTTCCATGGTTATTCTATTGGAAAAGAACGAGTTTTGGACAACTACCTTTCATTCTTGCCAAACTCTTTGCAGACCCCCGTGCAAGCTTTAGAACAAGATTTTGGATGTTTTCTTTCCTGGCAGAGTTTCTCCTTGCAAGATATGGTGGAAAAGCTTTTGGCTGAGTGTAGAGCGGCAAGACACGCAGAAGACGCAGATACGCAGCTCTCCGAAGCTAAGTGCCGGTCCCGGGCTTCTTTCGGCACAAACCGCTCTCAGGAGCTCCCTGCGCTCGCCACAATGCTCTGTGTGCGAAGAAGCCGCTTCTTCGCCTCCGGGAGAATCGGCGAGCGGCAGCTTCCCAAAGGCGAAGATGCAAGCTGCAGCACACAGGCACAGTGTGGGCAGCCTTCAGACTTAGAGAAAACAGTACTTTACCACTCTCCTGCCTTTTCCATGGTTATTCTATTGGAAAAGAACGAGTTTTGGACAACTACCTTTCATTCTTGCCAAACTCTTTGCAGACCCCCGTGCAAGCTTTAGAACCAGATTTTGGATGTTTTCTTTCCTGGCAGAGTTTCTCCTTGCAAGATATGGTGGAAAAGCTTTTTGCTGAGTGTAGAGCGGCAAGACACGCAGAAGACGCAGATACGATGCTCTCCGAAGCTAAGTGCCGGTCCCGGGCTTCTTTCGGCACAAACCGCTCTCAGGAGCTCCCTGCGCTCGCCACAATGCTCTGTGTGCGAAGAAGCCGCTTCTTCGCCTGCGGGAGAATCGGCGAGCGGCAGCTTCCCAAAGGCGAAGATGCAAGCTGCGGCACACAGGCACAGTGTGGGCAGCCTTCAGACTTAGAGAAAACAGTACTTTACCACTCTCCTGCCTTTTCCATGGTTATTCTATTGGAAAAGAACGAGTTTTGGACAACTACCTTTCATTCTTGCCAAACTCTTTGCAGACCCCCGTGCAAGCTTTAGAACAAGATTTTGGATGTTTTCTTTCCTGGCAGAGTTTCTCCTTGCAAGATATGGTGGAAAAGCTTTTTGCTGAGTGTAGAGCGGCAAGACACGCAGAAGACGCAGATACGCAGCTCTCCGAAGCTAAGTGCCGGTCCCGGGCTTCTTTCGGCACAAACCGCTCTCAGGAGCTCCCTGCGCTCGCCACAATGCTCTGTGTGCGAAGAAGCCGCTTCTTCGCCTCCGGGAGAATCGGCGAGCGGCAGCTTCCCAAAGGCGAAGATGCAAGCTGCGGCACACAGGCACAGTGTGGGCAGCCTTCAGACTTAGAGAAAACAGTACTTTACCACTCTCCTGCCTTTTCCATGGTTATTCTATTGGAAAAGAACGAGGTTTGGACAACTACCTTTCATTCTTGCCAAACTCTTTGCAGACCCCCGTGCAAGCTTTAGAACAAGATTTTGGATGTTTTCTTTCCTGGCAGAGTTTCTCCTTGCAAGATATGGTGGAAAAGCTTTTGGCTGAGTGTAGAGCGGCAAGACACGCAGAAGACGCAGATACGCAGCTCTCCGAAGCTAAGTGCCGGTCCCGGGCTTCTTTCGGCACAAACCGCTCTCAGGAGCTCCCTGCGCTCGCCACAATGCTCTGTGTGCGAAGAAGCCGCTTCTTCGCCTCCGGGAGAATCGGCGAGCGGCAGCTTCCCAAAGGCGAAGATGCAAGCTGCAGCACGCAGGCACAGTGTGGGCAGCCTTCAGACTTAGAGAAAACAGTACTTTACCACTCTCCTGCCTTTTCCATGGTTATTCTATTGGAAAAGAACGAGTTTTGGACAACTACCTTTCATTCTTGCCAAACTCTTTGCAGACCCCCGTGCAAGCTTTAGAACAAGATTTTGGATGTTTTCTTTCCTGGCAGAGTTTCTCCTTGCAAGATATGGTGGAAAAGCTTTTTGCTGAGTGTAGAGCGGCAAGACACGCAGAAGACGCAGATACGATGCTCTCCGAAGCTAAGTGCCGGTCCCGGGCTTCTTTCGGCACAAACCGCTCTCAGGAGCTCCCTGCGCTCGCCACAATGCTCTGTGTGCGAAGAAGCCGCTTCTTCGCCTCCGGGAGAATCGGCGAGCGGCAGCTTGCCAAAGGCGAAGATGCAAGCTGCAGCACACAGGCACAGTGTGGGCAGCATTCAGACTTAGAGAAAACAGTACTTTACCACTCTCCTGCCTTATCCATGGTTATTCTATTGGAAAAGAACGAGTTTTGGACAACTACCTTTCATTCTTGCCAAACTCTTTGCAGACCCCCGTGCAAGCTTTAGAACAAGATTTTGGATGTTTTCTTTCCTGGCAGAGTTTCTCCTTGCAAGATATGGTGGAAAAGCTTTTGGCTGAGTGTAGAGCGGCAAGACACGCAGAAGACGCAGATACGCAGCTCTCCGAAGCTAAGTGCCGGTCCCGGGCTTCTTTCGGCACAAACCGCTCTCAGGAGCTCCCTGCGCTCGCCACAATGCTCTGTGTGCGAAGAAGCCGCTTCTTCGCCTCCGGGAGAATCGGCGAGCGGCAGCTTCCCAAAGGCGAAGATGCAAGCTGCAGCACACAGGCACAGTGTGGGCAGCCTTCAGACTTAGAGAAAACAGTACTTGACCACTCTCCTGCCTTTTCCATGGTTATTCTATTGGAAAAGAACGAGTTTTGGACAACTACCTTTCATTCTTGCCAATCTCTTTGCAGACCCCCGTGCAAGCTTTAGAACAAGATTTTGGATGTTTTCTTTCCTGGCAGAGTTTCTCCTTGCAAGATATGGTGGAAAAGCTTTTGGCTGAGTGTAGAGCGGCAAGACACGCAGAAGACGCAGATACGCAGCTCTCCGAAGCTAAGTGCCGGTCCCGGGCTTCTTTCGGCACAAACCGCTCTCAGGAGCTCCCTGCGCTCGCCACAATGCTCTGTGTGCGAAGAAGCCGCTTCTTCGCCTCCGGGAGAATCGGCGAGCGGCAGCTTCCCAAAGGCGAAGATGCAAGCTGCGGCACACAGGCACAGTGTGGGCAGCATTCAGACTTAGAGAAAACAGTACTTTACCACTCTCCTGCCTTTTCCATGGTTATTCTATTGGAAAAGAACGAGTTTTGGACAACTACCTTTCATTCTTGCCAAACTCTTTGCAGACCCCCGTGCAAGCTTTAGAACAAGATTTTGGATGTTTTCTTTCCTGGCAGAGTTTCTCCTTGCAAGATATGGTGGAAAAGCTTTTGGCTGAGTGTAGAGCGGCAAGACACGCAGAAGACGCAGATACGCAGCTCTCCGAAGCTAAGTGCCGGTCCCGGGCTTCTTTCGGCACAAACCGCTCTCAGGAGCTCCCTGCGCTCGCCACAATGCTCTGTGTGCGAAGAAGCCGCTTCTTCGCCTCCGGGAGAATCGGCGAGCGGCAGCTTCCCAAAGGCGAAGATGCAAGCTGCAGCACGCAGGCACAGTGTGGGCAGCCTTCAGACTTAGAGAAAACAGTACTTTACCACTCTCCTGCCTTTTCCATGGTTATTCTATTGGAAAAGAACGAGTTTTGGACAACTACCTTTCATTCTTGCCAAACTCTTTGCAGACCCCCGTGCAAGCTTTAGAACAAGATTTTGGATGTTTTCTTTCCTGGCAGAGTTTCTCCTTGCAAGATATGGTGGAAAAGCTTTTTGCTGAGTGTAGAGCGGCAAGACACGCAGAAGACGCAGATACGCAGCTCTCCGAAGCTAAGTGCCGGTCCCGGGCTTCTTTCGGCACAAACCGCTCTCAGGAGCTCCCTGCGCTCGCCACAATGCTCTGTGTGCGAAGAAGCCGCTTCTTCGCCTCCGGGAGAATCGGCGAGCGGCAGCTTCCCAAAGGCGAAGATGCAAGCTTCAGCACACAGGCACAGTGTGGGCAGCCTTCAGACTTAGAGAAAACAGTACTTTACCACTCTCCTGCCTTTTCCATGGTTATTCTATTGGAAAAGAACGAGTTTTGGACAACTACCTTTCATTCTTGCCAAACTCTTTGCAGACCTCCGTGCAAGCTTTAGAACAAGATTTTGGATGTTTTCTTTCCTGGCAGAGTTTCTCCTTGCAAGATATGGTGGAAAAGCTTTTGGCTGAGTGTAGAGCGGCAAGACACGCAGAAGACGCAGATACGCAGCTCTCCGAAGCTAAGTGCCGGTCCCGGGCTTCTTTCGGCACAAACCGCTCTCAGGAGCTCCCTGCGCTCGCCACAATGCTCTGTGTGCGAAGAAGCCGCTTCTTCGCCTCCGGGAGAATCGGCGAGCGGCAGCTTCCCAAAGGCGAAGATGCAAGCTGCAGCACACAGGCACAGTGTGGGCAGCCTTCAGACTTAGAGAAAACAGTACTTTACCACTCTCCTGCCTTTTCCATGGTTATTCTATTGGAAAAGAACGAGTTTTGGACAACTACCTTTCATTCTTGCCAAACTCTTTGCAGACCCCCGTGCAAGCTTTAGAACCAGATTTTGGATGTTTTCTTTCCTGGCAGAGTTTCTCCTTGCAAGATATGGTGGAAAAGCTTTTTGCTGAGTGTAGAGCGGCAAGACACGCAGAAGACGCAGATACGATGCTCTCCGAAGCTAAGTGCCGGTCCCGGGCTTCTTTCGGCACAAACCGCTCTCAGGAGCTCCCTGCGCTCGCCACAATGCTCTGTGTGCGAAGAAGCCGCTTCTTCGCCTGCGGGAGAATCGGCGAGCGGCAGCTTCCCAAAGGCGAAGATGCAAGCTGCGGCACACAGGCACAGTGTGGGCAGCCTTCAGACTTAGAGAAAACAGTACTTGACCACTCTCCTGCCTTTTCCATGGTTATTCTATTGGAAAAGAACGAGTTTTGGACAACTACCTTTCATTCTTGCCAAACTCTTTGCAGACCCCCGTGCAAGCTTTAGAACAAGATTTTGGATGTTTTCTTTCCTGGCAGAGTTTCTCCTTGCAAGATATGGTGGAAAAGCTTTTGGCTGAGTGTAGAGCGGCAAGACACGCAGAAGACGCAGATACGCAGCTCTCCGAAGCTAAGTGCCGGTCCCGGGCTTCTTTCGGCACAAACCGCTCTCAGGAGCTCCCTGCGCTCGCCACAATGCTCTGTGTGCGAAGAAGCCGCTTCTTCGCCTCCGGGAGAATCGGCGAGCGGCAGCTTCCCAAAGGCGAAGATGCAAGCTGCGGCACACAGGCACAGTGTGGGCAGCCTTCAGACTTAGAGAAAACAGTACTTTACCACTCTCCTGCCTTTTCCATGGTTATTCTATTGGAAAAGAACGAGGTTTGGACAACTACCTTTCATTCTTGCCAAACTCTTTGCAGACCCCCGTGCAAGCTTTAGAACAAGATTTTGGATGTTTTCTTTCCTGGCAGAGTTTCTCCTTGCAAGATATGGTGGAAAAGCTTTTGGCTGAGTGTAGAGCGGCAAGACACGCAGAAGACGCAGATACGCAGCTCTCCGAAGCTAAGTGCCGGTCCCGGGCTTCTTTCGGCACAAACCGCTCTCAGGAGCTCCCTGCGCTCGCCACAATGCTCTGTGTGCGAAGAAGCCGCTTCTTCGCCTCCGGGAGAATCGGCGAGCGGCAGCTTCCCAAAGGCGAAGATGCAAGCTGCAGCACACAGGCACAGTGTGGGCAGCCTTCAGACTTAGAGAAAACAGTACTTTACCACTCTCCTGCCTTTTCCATGGTTATTCTATTGGAAAAGAACGAGTTTTGGACAACTACCTTTCATTCTTGCCAAACTCTTTGCAGACCCCCGTGCAAGCTTTAGAACCAGATTTTGGATGTTTTCTTTCCTGGCAGAGTTTCTCCTTGCAAGATATGGTGGAAAAGCTTTTTGCTGAGTGTAGAGCGGCAAGACACGCAGAAGACGCAGATACGATGCTCTCCGAAGCTAAGTGCCGGTCCCGGGCTTCTTTCGGCACAAACCGCTCTCAGGAGCTCCCTGCGCTCGCCACAATGCTCTGTGTGCGAAGAAGCCGCTTCTTCGCCTGCGGGAGAATCGGCGAGCGGCAGCTTCCCAAAGGCGAAGATGCAAGCTGCGGCACACAGGCACAGTGTGGGCAGCCTTCAGACTTAGAGAAAACAGTACTTTACCACTCTCCTGCCTTTTCCATGGTTATTCTATTGGAAAAGAACGAGTTTTGGACAACTACCTTTCATTCTTGCCAAACTCTTTGCAGACCCCCGTGCAAGCTTTAGAACAAGATTTTGGATGTTTTCTTTCCTGGCAGAGTTTCTCCTTGCAAGATATGGTGGAAAAGCTTTTTGCTGAGTGTAGAGCGGCAAGACACGCAGAAGACGCAGATACGCAGCTCTCCGAAGCTAAGTGCCGGTCCCGGGCTTCTTTCGGCACAAACCGCTCTCAGGAGCTCCCTGCGCTCGCCACAATGCTCTGTGTGCGAAGAAGCCGCTTCTTCGCCTCCGGGAGAATCGGCGAGCGGCAGCTTCCCAAAGGCGAAGATGCAAGCTGCGGCACACAGGCACAGTGTGGGCAGCCTTCAGACTTAGAGAAAACAGTACTTTACCACTCTCCTGCCTTTTCCATGGTTATTCTATTGGAAAAGAACGAGGTTTGGACAACTACCTTTCATTCTTGCCAAACTCTTTGCAGACCCCCGTGCAAGCTTTAGAACAAGATTTTGGATGTTTTCTTTCCTGGCAGAGTTTCTCCTTGCAAGATATGGTGGAAAAGCTTTTGGCTGAGTGTAGAGCGGCAAGACACGCAGAAGACGCAGATACGCAGCTCTCCGAAGCTAAGTGCCGGTCCCGGGCTTCTTTCGGCACAAACCGCTCTCAGGAGCTCCCTGCGCTCGCCACAATGCTCTGTGTGCGAAGAAGCCGCTTCTTCGCCTCCGGGAGAATCGGCGAGCGGCAGCTTCCCAAAGGCGAAGATGCAAGCTGCAGCACGCAGGCACAGTGTGGGCAGCCTTCAGACTTAGAGAAAACAGTACTTTACCACTCTCCTGCCTTTTCCATGGTTATTCTATTGGAAAAGAACGAGTTTTGGACAACTACCTTTCATTCTTGCCAAACTCTTTGCAGACCCCCGTGCAAGCTTTAGAACAAGATTTTGGATGTTTTCTTTCCTGGCAGAGTTTCTCCTTGCAAGATATGGTGGAAAAGCTTTTTGCTGAGTGTAGAGCGGCAAGACACGCAGAAGACGCAGATACGATGCTCTCCGAAGCTAAGTGCCGGTCCCGGGCTTCTTTCGGCACAAACCGCTCTCAGGAGCTCCCTGCGCTCGCCACAATGCTCTGTGTGCGAAGAAGCCGCTTCTTCGCCTCCGGGAGAATCGGCGAGCGGCAGCTTGCCAAAGGCGAAGATGCAAGCTGCAGCACACAGGCACAGTGTGGGCAGCATTCAGACTTAGAGAAAACAGTACTTTACCACTCTCCTGCCTTATCCATGGTTATTCTATTGGAAAAGAACGAGTTTTGGACAACTACCTTTCATTCTTGCCAAACTCTTTGCAGACCCCCGTGCAGGCTTTAGAACAAGATTTTGGATGTTTTCTTTCCTGGCAGAGTTTCTCCTTGCAAGATATGGTGGAAAAGCTTTTGGCTGAGTGTAGAGCGGCAAGACACGCAGAAGACGCAGATACGCAGCTCTCCGAAGCTAAGTGCCGGTCCCGGGCTTCTTTCGGCACAAACCGCTCTCAGGAGCTCCCTGCGCTCGCCACAATGCTCTGTGTGCGAAGAAGCCGCTTCTTCGCCTCCGGGAGAATCGGCGAGCGGCAGCTTCCCAAAGGCGAAGATGCAAGCTGCAGCACACAGGCACAGTGTGGGCAGCCTTCAGACTTAGAGAAAACAGTACTTGACCACTCTCCTGCCTTTTCCATGGTTATTCTATTGGAAAAGAACGAGTTTTGGACAACTACCTTTCATTCTTGCCAATCTCTTTGCAGACCCCCGTGCAAGCTTTAGAACAAGATTTTGGATGTTTTCTTTCCTGGCAGAGTTTCTCCTTGCAAGATATGGTGGAAAAGCTTTTGGCTGAGTGTAGAGCGGCAAGACACGCAGAAGACGCAGATACGCAGCTCTCCGAAGCTAAGTGCCGGTCCCGGGCTTCTTTCGGCACAAACCGCTCTCAGGAGCTCCCTGCGCTCGCCACAATGCTCTGTGTGCGAAGAAGCCGCTTCTTCGCCTCCGGGAGAATCGGCGAGCGGCAGCTTCCCAAAGGCGAAGATGCAAGCTGCGGCACACAGGCACAGTGTGGGCAGCATTCAGACTTAGAGAAAACAGTACTTTACCACTCTCCTGCCTTTTCCATGGTTATTCTATTGGAAAAGAACGAGTTTTGGACAACTACCTTTCATTCTTGCCAAACTCTTTGCAGACCCCCGTGCAAGCTTTAGAACAAGATTTTGGATGTTTTCTTTCCTGGCAGAGTTTCTCCTTGCAAGATATGGTGGAAAAGCTTTTGGCTGAGTGTAGAGCGGCAAGACACGCAGAAGACGCAGATACGCAGCTCTCCGAAGCTAAGTGCCGGTCCCGGGCTTCTTTCGGCACAAACCGCTCTCAGGAGCTCCCTGCGCTCGCCACAATGCTCTGTGTGCGAAGAAGCCGCTTCTTCGCCTCCGGGAGAATCGGCGAGCGGCAGCTTCCCAAAGGCGAAGATGCAAGCTGCAGCACGCAGGCACAGTGTGGGCAGCCTTCAGACTTAGAGAAAACAGTACTTTACCACTCTCCTGCCTTTTCCATGGTTATTCTATTGGAAAAGAACGAGTTTTGGACAACTACCTTTCATTCTTGCCAAACTCTTTGCAGACCCCCGTGCAAGCTTTAGAACAAGATTTTGGATGTTTTCTTTCCTGGCAGAGTTTCTCCTTGCAAGATATGGTGGAAAAGCTTTTTGCTGAGTGTAGAGCGGCAAGACACGCAGAAGACGCAGATACGCAGCTCTCCGAAGCTAAGTGCCGGTCCCGGGCTTCTTTCGGCACAAACCGCTCTCAGGAGCTCCCTGCGCTCGCCACAATGCTCTGTGTGCGAAGAAGCCGCTTCTTCGCCTCCGGGAGAATCGGCGAGCGGCAGCTTCCCAAAGGCGAAGATGCAAGCTTCAGCACACAGGCACAGTGTGGGCAGCCTTCAGACTTAGAGAAAACAGTACTTTACCACTCTCCTGCCTTTTCCATGGTTATTCTATTGGAAAAGAACGAGTTTTGGACAACTACCTTTCATTCTTGCCAAACTCTTTGCAGACCTCCGTGCAAGCTTTAGAACAAGATTTTGGATGTTTTCTTTCCTGGCAGAGTTTCTCCTTGCAAGATATGGTGGAAAAGCTTTTGGCTGAGTGTAGAGCGGCAAGACACGCAGAAGACGCAGATACGCAGCTCTCCGAAGCTAAGTGCCGGTCCCGGGCTTCTTTCGGCACAAACCGCTCTCAGGAGCTCCCTGCGCTCGCCACAATGCTCTGTGTGCGAAGAAGCCGCTTCTTCGCCTCCGGGAGAATCGGCGAGCGGCAGCTTCCCAAAGGCGAAGATGCAAGCTGCAGCACACAGGCACAGTGTGGGCAGCCTTCAGACTTAGAGAAAACAGTACTTTACCACTCTCCTGCCTTTTCCATGGTTATTCTATTGGAAAAGAACGAGTTTTGGACAACTACCTTTCATTCTTGCCAAACTCTTTGCAGACCCCCGTGCAAGCTTTAGAACCAGATTTTGGATGTTTTCTTTCCTGGCAGAGTTTCTCCTTGCAAGATATGGTGGAAAAGCTTTTTGCTGAGTGTAGAGCGGCAAGACACGCAGAAGACGCAGATACGATGCTCTCCGAAGCTAAGTGCCGGTCCCGGGCTTCTTTCGGCACAAACCGCTCTCAGGAGCTCCCTGCGCTCGCCACAATGCTCTGTGTGCGAAGAAGCCGCTTCTTCGCCTGCGGGAGAATCGGCGAGCGGCAGCTTCCCAAAGGCGAAGATGCAAGCTGCGGCACACAGGCACAGTGTGGGCAGCCTTCAGACTTAGAGAAAACAGTACTTTACCACTCTCCTGCCTTTTCCATGGTTATTCTATTGGAAAAGAACGAGTTTTGGACAACTACCTTTCATTCTTGCCAAACTCTTTGCAGACCCCCGTGCAAGCTTTAGAACAAGATTTTGGATGTTTTCTTTCCTGGCAGAGTTTCTCCTTGCAAGATATGGTGGAAAAGCTTTTGGCTGAGTGTAGAGCGGCAAGACACGCAGAAGACGCAGATACGCAGCTCTCCGAAGCTAAGTGCCGGTCCCGGGCTTCTTTCGGCACAAACCGCTCTCAGGAGCTCCCTGCGCTCGCCACAATGCTCTGTGTGCGAAGAAGCCGCTTCTTCGCCTCCGGGAGAATCGGCGAGCGGCAGCTTCCCAAAGGCGAAGATGCAAGCTGCGGCACACAGGCACAGTGTGGGCAGCCTTCAGACTTAGAGAAAACAGTACTTTACCACTCTCCTGCCTTTTCCATGGTTATTCTATTGGAAAAGAACGAGGTTTGGACAACTACCTTTCATTCTTGCCAAACTCTTTGCAGACCCCCGTGCAAGCTTTAGAACAAGATTTTGGATGTTTTCTTTCCTGGCAGAGTTTCTCCTTGCAAGATATGGTGGAAAAGCTTTTGGCTGAGTGTAGAGCGGCAAGACACGCAGAAGACGCAGATACGCAGCTCTCCGAAGCTAAGTGCCGGTCCCGGGCTTCTTTCGGCACAAACCGCTCTCAGGAGCTCCCTGCGCTCGCCACAATGCTCTGTGTGCGAAGAAGCCGCTTCTTCGCCTCCGGGAGAATCGGCGAGCGGCAGCTTCCCAAAGGCGAAGATGCAAGCTGCAGCACGCAGGCACAGTGTGGGCAGCCTTCAGACTTAGAGAAAACAGTACTTTACCACTCTCCTGCCTTTTCCATGGTTATTCTATTGGAAAAGAACGAGTTTTGGACAACTACCTTTCATTCTTGCCAAACTCTTTGCAGACCCCCGTGCAAGCTTTAGAACAAGATTTTGGATGTTTTCTTTCCTGGCAGAGTTTCTCCTTGCAAGATATGGTGGAAAAGCTTTTTGCTGAGTGTAGAGCGGCAAGACACGCAGAAGACGCAGATACGATGCTCTCCGAAGCTAAGTGCCGGTCCCGGGCTTCTTTCGGCACAAACCGCTCTCAGGAGCTCCCTGCGCTCGCCACAATGCTCTGTGTGCGAAGAAGCCGCTTCTTCGCCTCCGGGAGAATCGGCGAGCGGCAGCTTGCCAAAGGCGAAGATGCAAGCTGCAGCACACAGGCACAGTGTGGGCAGCATTCAGACTTAGAGAAAACAGTACTTTACCACTCTCCTGCCTTATCCATGGTTATTCTATTGGAAAAGAACGAGTTTTGGACAACTACCTTTCATTCTTGCCAAACTCTTTGCAGACCCCCGTGCAAGCTTTAGAACAAGATTTTGGATGTTTTCTTTCCTGGCAGAGTTTCTCCTTGCAAGATATGGTGGAAAAGCTTTTGGCTGAGTGTAGAGCGGCAAGACACGCAGAAGACGCAGATACGCAGCTCTCCGAAGCTAAGTGCCGGTCCCGGGCTTCTTTCGGCACAAACCGCTCTCAGGAGCTCCCTGCGCTCGCCACAATGCTCTGTGTGCGAAGAAGCCGCTTCTTCGCCTCCGGGAGAATCGGCGAGCGGCAGCTTCCCAAAGGCGAAGATGCAAGCTGCAGCACACAGGCACAGTGTGGGCAGCCTTCAGACTTAGAGAAAACAGTACTTGACCACTCTCCTGCCTTTTCCATGGTTATTCTATTGGAAAAGAACGAGTTTTGGACAACTACCTTTCATTCTTGCCAATCTCTTTGCAGACCCCCGTGCAAGCTTTAGAACAAGATTTTGGATGTTTTCTTTCCTGGCAGAGTTTCTCCTTGCAAGATATGGTGGAAAAGCTTTTTGCTGAGTGTAGAGCGGCAAGACACGCAGAAGACGCAGATACGCAGCTCTCCGAAGCTAAGTGCCGGTCCCGGGCTTCTTTCGGCACAAACCGCTCTCAGGAGCTCCCTGCGCTCGCCACAATGCTCTGTGTGCGAAGAAGCCGCTTCTTCGCCTCCGGGAGAATCGGCGAGCGGCAGCTTGCCAAAGGCGAAGATGCAAGCTGCGGCACACAGGCACAGTGTGGGCAGCATTCAGACTTAGAGAAAACAGTACTTTACCACTCTCCTGCCTTTTCCATGGTTATTCTATTGGAAAAGAACGAGTTTTGGACAACTACCTTTCATTCTTGCCAAACTCTTTGCAGACCCCCGTGCAAGCTTTAGAACCAGATTTTGGATGTTTTCTTTCCTGGCAGAGTTTCTCCTTGCAAGATATGGTGGAAAAGCTTTTGGCTGAGTGTAGAGCGGCAAGACACGCAGAAGACGCAGATACGCAGCTCTCCGAAGCTAAGTGCCGGTCCCGGGCTTCTTTCGGCACAAACCGCTCTCAGGAGCTCCCTGCGCTCGCCACAATGCTCTGTGTGCGAAGAAGCCGCTTCTTCGCCTGCGGGAGAATCGGCGAGCGGCAGCTTCCCAAAGGCGAAGATGCAAGCTGCGGCACACAGGCACAGTGTGGGCAGCCTTCAGACTTAGAGAAAACAGTACTTTACCACTCTCCTGCCTTATCCATGGTTATTCTATTGGAAAAGAACGAGTTTTGGACAACTACCTTTCATTCTTGCCAATCTCTTTGCAGACCCCCGTGCAAGCTTTAGAACAAGATTTTGGATGTTTTCTTTCCTGGCAGAGTTTCTCCTTGCAAGATATGGTGGAAAAGCTTTTGGCTGAGTGTAGAGCGGCAAGACACGCAGAAGACGCAGATACGCAGCTCTCCGAAGCTAAGTGCCGGTCCCGGGCTTCTTTCGGCACAAACCGCTCTCAGGAGCTCCCTGCGCTCGCCACAATGCTCTGTGTGCGAAGAAGCCGCTTCTTCGCCTGCGGGAGAATCGGCGAGCGGCAGCTTCCCAAAGGCGAAGATGCAAGCTGCGGCACACAGGCACAGTGTGGGCAGCATTCAGACTTAGAGAAAACAGTACTTTACCACTCTCCTGCCTTTTCCATGCTTATTCTATTGGAAAAGAACGAGTTTTGGACAACTACCTTTCATTCTTGCCAAACTCTTTGCAGACCCGCGTGCAAGCTTTAGAACAAGATTTTGGATGTTTTCTTTCCTGGCAGAGTTTCTCCTTGCAAGATATGGTGGAAAAGCTTTTTGCTGAGTGTAGAGCGGCAAGACACGCAGAAGACGCAGATACGCAGCTCTCCGAAGCTAAGTGCCGGTCCCGGGCTTCTTTCGGCACAAACCGCTCTCAGGAGCTCCCTGCGCTCGCCACAATGCTCTGTGTGCGAAGAAGCCGCTTCTTCGCCTGCGGGGGACTCGGCTAAGAGCAGCTTCCGAAACGCGACAAACAAATATTAACAACACGGCGTTGTGTCCTGGGCGTCTTTCGGCACAAGCGCCCCACCGGAACGTACCGCCAGCGGCACAATGCATTGTGTGTGAAGAACTCCCTTCCCCTCCAGGGAACTGAAAGAAGAAGCCTAAGCTTAAAACGCCTTTGCCTCAATTGTGTACTGGTTTGGGCGCTCCTCTCTATTAATTGCGCCACTCCTGACAGCAGGTGTCGCTGTTGGTCAAGCTTTGAGTTTGCTTATTAAGTTGCGATGCTGGGTGGTCAAACAACTCAAGGTAAGATCAGCGATTTTAAATCAGGTTCTCACTGGTGTAGATACCATTAGTCATTGCACACTGCAAAATAATGCTGCTCTAGCTTTCTTGTTAGCACATGGGCAAGAGTGTGAGGATTTGGAAGGAATGTGTTTTTTGAACCTCTCTAACCATTCTGCAGTCATTCACTGGAAACTCAAACAAGGACAAGATAACATGAAGAAATTGATTGGGAATGAGAGGGTTACGCCTGAATGGTTTGAGAGATGGGAAACAACTCGATGGTTGAAAGATCTTGTAAAGGGAACTTTGTTGTTACTAGTAGTCATTATTATATTGCTTCTTGTTATTCCATGCATCATGAAACTGGTGAGCCTCTTGGAAGAAAATAGGGTGGGAAAGGGTTTAGCTGGTGCAAGACGAAGAAGGGGGAAATTGTAGCAATGTATCTGAACCTCTTAGACTAAAGGGTGCACCAGCCATCCAGCTGGAATATGTTCTTATCAGAATTTTCTCAGAGCCCTCTGGAATTCATCAAGGTTACTAAGACATAAGCCGTGCTAAAATAAGAAAGAGAAGCTGAGAAACCAAATTCCAAGACTACAAGAACTCGATAACGGGGGGCAGCAAAGCGCCTGGACTGTAACCAAACGTATCTTCTGAGAGGTGCACACAGAATGCGTGGACATAACAAAGGCACCAAGATAAAAATGCGGGCCTAGCGTGTGCAGAGATTTAGAATGTGTAAGTGCATCATGTCAACAATCAACGGCTTCTGCTTAATCCTCTTGCTCCGTTGTCCTGGAGTCCTGAATTTCCCACAAGGAAAGCCCTACTAAAAGGGCTCTGATTTTAATGATAGTTGCTGTCTAGACGATGAATAATGGGAAGAGTTCTTTCAAATCCTTCCCTCGCTGACATCTGTAAGTTTCATCTTTTCCTGATTGTACTGGTGGCTATACATTAGTTATGACTAGAAAGGAATGAGTTTTAGGGATATGTTGCAAGGAAATTGGTAGCTCTGCTTCCATTTCCATTGTCTAAGAAGAATTCTGATTAGTTTTGGACTTTTCATAGACCTCTGACTAGATTGCATTTGTCTTTGATTGAGCCCGTAAATTTTAGGCTACTAGGCTTGACCAATGGATAGAAAAGGGAAAGTCACACAGCTTAGGTGGTTCCCTTGTCAACAACTTCTCAATAGTAGGGCGATTTCTGTCCTCAAGTTTGTTACTTCAGCTAGCAGATTATGCTCACTCCAAAAGAAGGTGAGAAGTTTGCTACCCTAAATGGTCCGATAATTCTTCCTGCTTCTTTGTGACTCTTTTGTATGACTGGATTCTGTATTATTGGAGTTTGTTATAAAAAGTTGGATTAAATTGCGTGCGTCCGCTCTTGGGGGAAACAGTATTTAGCCAATAACATCTAGGCTTTTATCGACCTGAGATTGTCTGAACGGACGGGACGCTTTAAACACAGTAATTCCTGCTAGTTCCAATTCCATTTTTAGACTCGACAAACCGAATGGTAAACCTGCACCAGTAGGGAGGGACATTGGACTTTCTCCTTTTTAGAGAGAAACTAATGAAAAAGTTTCAGCAGAATCATAGCAGGCTGTAAAATAAGAAAAGCATCATGAAAAGAGGCCAATCCTATCCTCTTAGTATTGCTAGTTGTGATTGGACATGAATGAAACATGTCAACTCTGTGTTCCTGGGTATCACATCAGTAACAGCTACTTCAGCTGCTGTAGTTGTCTCCTAAAGCTAAGAACAGAATCCAAAGAATTGTGATTCCATGGTCACAATTCACCCTGTGATGGTGACAGGTGAAAAAGGAGTGGAAGGTGCGCGGGTAAATTAACTTGAATGGCCTATCTAAATCAGCAGCCACTGATTTCCTGAAAACTTCAACAGGTCAGTTGACCTGTTGGGATTCTTTTAATCCATGGTCATGTTTTTCTTGGGATTCTTGTAACCTTTCCCCATTCGTTCAGCCTTTGCCCTCAAGCCTTTGCTGACATTTCAAGTATCTCGACAAGCTGGAAATGTGTTGTCTTTCTTTATCATGTCATAATTCCCTTCAAAGGGTTGTTTGCCTCAAGTCTT
Source organism: Molothrus aeneus (assembly GCF_037042795.1). Lineage (NCBI taxonomy): Eukaryota > Metazoa > Chordata > Aves > Passeriformes > Icteridae > Molothrus > Molothrus aeneus. Next base: position 15,087 of record NW_027099026.1, on the reverse strand, counting down.
ATTTTTGCTGGTTTTCTGCTAGTTCATTGTCAGAGGGCAGCAGGTGCTTTGTAAGAGCAAGTACACAATCCTATAGCTTGCTTTTCTTTTGATTTGGCCTGTCTAGAAAACTGAAGGACTGAACATTTCCGACAGGATTTTCTCTCCCCATTATGTTTCACCGGAAGGGCAGATGCAAATCATCTACTTAAACTCTTGGCACGGAAAAAAGTAGTGGTTTGCTGCTGCATATAGGTAGAAGCTTACAAAAGGAAGGCCTTGGGCTGAGGCCCGATACTTTGGCTAAGCAGAAAAGGACTATGGGAAGGTGAGGCCGCTGAATCAGAGGTAGATCAACAAGTTCTAGAATCGTCACGTGTTCACAGCGTGGTGTAGGATGGTTGGTTGAATGAATTTTGTTATGGCTTAAAGCTATGGAACTGATAAAGGCCTGAGTGCTTCAAAAGCCTGGTTTTTGCAAAAAAGCAGCTCTCCTCTGCACCTGCCTGGGGACTCTGCATCACTAGGGACCCTCACTCCCAGTTTGCCAAGGAGATGATCAGTAGGAATGTTGCAGAGCTGCCGTGTCCATATGAACGGAATGGCAAAGAGTGAAGCGGTGGGTATTTTTGGGCTTTAATACAATGCTGCTGCATTGGTGCCAGTTTAGTCGGTTTTCCATCAGTGGCCTTTCTGTCTAGAAGTACACTGCCCAGTCTTTCTAGCATGTGATGCCATTTCCTTCCTGTTGTTTTAATACCTTCCTTCAGTTGAAAGGATGATACAATCTTTACATTTTGAAGATCCCTGTTAGGAAACACTATGCCAGAGGAGTCATTGCTCCCTTTTCTTCTGCCTCCTTTGTAATTTTCAGAGCCTCATTTCAAATTTCTGCTAATGTCGAGAAGAATACTGAGACTACTCAGCAGGGTTGACGCTCTCAGCTGCTTTCCTCTTTCATACTGCTTCATACTGTATGTGACTTAATGGCCTGGTTTTGTCATCCGCATTTTGCTGTGATCTGTGAACACAAAAAGAAGTCTTTGTTTTTTGCAAGAACTACCCCTAGGAGGATTTGTGTTCCTTTTGATTTCTACGGTGTTAGCCCTGTTGCAGAAAAAAAGGAGATTGTACCCTCTTCTTGTGCTCTCATTCCCTCCTCTCTGCTTTGCATGTCCTAGTTAATCTACTGCCATGACTCATTTGGCATCATCTCATAGTGCAAATTCTGCACAGTTTCATGGACTTACAAATGCCAGTTGCCAAGGAGCTTATATAACCATTCAAAGATTAAAGAATTGTAGGGCTGGGCAAGTCCAGCTGCTGAAACTGGAAGTGGTTAAGTCATGCCATATTAAAGAGACAGAGCAAATCAGTTCATCTAGGACTTTCAACTGGACACCTCTGAGAATAACAGCTTGACAGCAATGACACAGCCATCTTCCTAGCTGTATTCCAGAAAGAGAAAAGGGACACCTTCAATGGTTAAGATGTTTGGCATGAGAAAACAGCAAGAAATGTAGCACAAAATACTTGAGCCAGATAAAGTGCGTTTTTCTCGTGAGAATTTTGCAGTTGTTCTTTCTTGTCTGTGCCTTTACTTTTCACAGAAGACAGGGAGGGCGTTTAATTATTATTGTTCTTTTGTTTTCTATTCTTGGCCTCCCTCTTTCCACCTGCCATTAACAATTTTGCCTTGCTTTACTGGCTTCTCTTTCTTTACTTATAGAAGGTTACATGAGGTCCTCCAACCTTGTCATAAACATTCGCATACAGTGGAAAGGAGTAGAAGGTACATCTAAATGCACAAAACAGACCCAGAAAAAGAGAGGTTTTTTACAGTCTTCTGTGAGAACAAGATATCTTTGAACTGAGTAATGCTTTAACTTTTAGTCCACTCTTTACTATTATTACAAGTGTTTGGCCTTTAGTACATAGCCTTTGAAATCATCCAGCCCAATATTTTTGGCTAATTTTGTTTTATTTCTCTCGGGGACTTTGTTTCTTAAGGAATAGTCCAGAGCCAGAGCGTCCACGGTAGAGTTATGCTGCCATAATAAAAGCGTCGTAAATTCTGGTACAGTTTGTGCTGGTAATACGTCTAGGAAAGAAAGGTTTTACATCTTTTTTGACTTTCAAATGTAACCATTATTTGAAAAAGTTAAGAGTTGGGCTTTCCCCCCCTCCAAAATACTTCTCTCTGGAATGTTACTCAGGGATTACACATAAAAGCTCACCCTGTAAAATATGTTGCGGATAATCTGCAGTAAGCGCAGCTTAGCAGCTAGAGATGATTATGTGGGTTAAATGACATTCCTTCTGCGGTGATGGAAACTCTGTCTACGCAGACATACTCAACAAAAGTTACCATGGCTTAGCTCCTCTCCTAAACTTCATGTGCATTTTCAAACTTTCCAAGAAGGTGAATTCAAGCTCCTTCATTGCTCTCTGCTGGAGTCCCAAGAAAATATCAGTGTGCTTTTTGTCATTTACAGCTGTCATTGCTTAGCTCTTGAACATGAGACTCTCTCATGACTGATGAAAGTTGTCTAGTTAAGAGTGGGTCAAAGACACGCTCCTGCTCTAGAAGGAGATGAGAAGGTTTCTGCAGTCTTTGTCATCTCTACTGCTTGTGATTTCTATCCAAAACCAGTGGGAAGTTTTCTGAAGGCAGTCCAGAAGCTGGCAATATGGACAGCTTACAACCAAACACTTGCTGCACTGCTATCACGGTGATACCAGGAAGGACTTAAAAAATTTAGAAGGGCAAAGAAAGCAGTTGGAAGGAAAAGAACATTAACCATTATTCCATTCTTCTAATATGTCCTCCTTTAAGTCATCATTTTCATGCAGTTTAACGGCTTGCGTTGGTATCCCTCAAAAGGAATCTGAGACAGAGTAAGCTTTTTAATGCAGTAGATGTGACACGTGCAGGCCAAGTTGCCTTTGTTGACATCAAATGCCAATTATGCTTGAGCTACCCTTTGCTTAAGGTACTTCGCTTACACGAAGAATTTTACTCATCATTGAGCAAATTTTGCTGTCATGATTGAGTAAATTTTATTCATGATAGAGTGAATTTTACTGTCACTCCGAATTTTACTGTCATGATTGGCATTGAAACTTTTCAAGGAAAGCTCTGGATAGCAATGTTTGTGTAAAAATAGTAGTTTATCTCCTGTATTTGTGTGAAGCAGGTAAGCCTTTTGCTGTCACCAGTGTTGCTTACCCTTTCATGTCATATCCCTCTTCATATCCATATTCTGCTGAAGGCTTATTAATCTGCTTTAAAATTGGCACGTGGAATAAGACTACTTTTCCTTTTTGAAAGCTAATGTCATTTGACCTAGTGACAGTAAATAATTCATTAATTGTAAGTCCCCAGCTAGCATCTTTTATGCATATTCTAACCTTCTAAAGAAGTAACAAAAACACTCTCCAATACTTGACTTTCTTAAGCACACAAAATGCTTCCCTCCTTTGCAGTTGGCATCTGGAAAATGAACCACATCTCTGCAGTATTTTAACGTGCACCATATTTAGCCAAGTAATTCAAAAGAAATAAAAAGCAGCCCCTTCAATTTGGAAATATTTTTGAATTGTTTTTGAATATACAAAACATACCCTTACCGTACGCATTGCATGCAGATTTAATCGTCGTGAAAGCAAACCCTATGTTTCTGTTGGGATAGCATGGTTTTCCAGTTTCCACAATTGTTCTTGGCACAGTTTTCTACTTATGTGACTGTTAGGACACTCGTAGGTACTTCTAAGGTACTGTAGTAAGCGGAGAAGGAGGAGAGGTTGTGCCTTATTTCTGGCTTCCTTTGGTTTTCTTTTTGGTTTTCTTCCTCTTGCTCTTTTTCATGTCACCTTTCTAGATACTGTGATTTAGATTTGCAGTTTACTAAGCTGTGTTTTCTGTCTGGAATTCTTTGAAATTCCCAGAGGAACCCCACCGGTAAATATGCATCTTTTTATGATTTGCTAGCTACATAGAAAATCTTCCTGCTGCTCTAAAATGCTTTTATTTGATATGCATTTTTATCACCATTCTAATGAAAAGAAAAGTTCCTCTATTCACTGCTTTTGTACTGGATTCAGTTCAATGTGCGCTAACGGTGCAAAAAAGTCCTGCTGGAGAAGGGATCTGCATACAAATTGACCAAGACATGTGCTACAAGGGTCTTGAAAAGGTTCAAAGTTTCTCTACCTTTCTGGCAGTCTGTCTTCACAGCAGGACTTGATGAGGGATTTTGCTGGCGTTTCTTTGACAGAAAGCAATAACAAAGCAAGCAAAATGGAGCAGCAAAAGAAGAATGGAGCAGCAAAAGGTACATTATCCCCTCTGTTATTATCATTGTCGAAACAGATTTTTTCACACCATGTTACATCAAATACCTTAGTAGAGCTAAAGACTAGAAAAACGCAGCTCTGTTCTGGTTCATTAAAAGCAAAGCCATCTGTGGACAGAAGTGCCCAGCATGATGCTGGGAACTCCTAGCTGGTTTCAGTAAGCTGTCTGGAGAACGGCATTTTCGCTGGGCTTTACTAGCGTGTCTGTAAGGAGAGGGAGTTTATGTGCAGCTTTGAGCCCTGAGAGTGCCATAGGCAAAGAGACCCATCGTGTAGCTCTCTGACCAGCCACAGCACACTGAGGCATGATGGATTACTCCCAGAGTTCACGTGGTAGAAAGGTTTTCTGCCCCCGTGAAGGACGACACATCCATTTGCTTGACTAGAGCCATTCTGTATGTTACAATGGTAACTTGAATTCATCAAGTTTGTGCTATTTGTACAATGGCAGTGAGCTTGGATTCTTAAGCTTCTCGTGTTTGACCTGTTTCCTGTTTCAGTAAATAGCAAAACTTCCAAGGACTGCAGCGACAAGAAGATGAAGCTGCTAGTGTATTTCAAATCTTTGCCTAATAAAATGGTGATTTTTGCACATATTCGCAATGGAAATTTACGGTACCGAAACACCAGCTCTGCTCAGAGCAATTCTGAAATTGACTTGAGCTCTTTTCTGTGTTTCTTAGCAGGTGAACTGAGATACTTCTAGCTTCCAAGGCAAGGCGTTTGACAGCAGCTTGAAAAAGGCCCAGGCTGTTGGATGAAAAGGTGAAAAAACTGAGGGAAATGGGGGGAAATTTCACTTCTGGTTTATGTCATAGATTCAGCCAGATGATCAACAAGCATTAGTTTTATGAGGTACCAGCGTAGTCTTTCACTCTTGCAGATCCCCAAAAGCTTAACCATCCAGCAGCTTCTTCCTTGCAACAAGTGCCACAGCCAAAAGCCAGGCCTGGCCGTCACCTTCTCCTCGCAGCCTACAAACTCTGCCAAACGTACCGGTGATTCTCACTTTCCTTCTCAGCTACATGGACAAGCACATCCTCTCCATGTCTCCGAGTCCTTAGTGAAACCAAACAGCGGTTCACCTTCAAACAGCTCAGTGTGCCAGGACAGAAAGATTTCACTGGCCTGTGAAATCTTGCTTTTTCCTTGCAGCCTTTTATTTTCAGAGCATACACCGAGGCATTGCACTTTGCTTCTCAGCTGAGTGCATTGCCATATTGCTGGAGTCCCACACGTCCATCTCCTTCTCGCACTAACTGCTTCTGTTGAAACATGCTGATGTGATGTGCTTTCCTGCTCAGCTATTCACACAGTCACATTCTATGTCCTGCTTGCAGTCTGAATCTAAAAGGAGACGTTTCTGACTATGTCTCACAGACACAGATGTACCAGGATGAAAAGGTTGCTTGGACCTTGCCACTTACGTTCGAAAACATCCATTCACTCCACAATCAAGAGACACCTTTCTTTGCTTTACATCCTGCAAACTTCACACAGACACACACACACACACACACACACACACACACACACACACACACACACACACACACGAGAGCTACGCACTTTCTTTCTTTCTTTCTTGGCTGCACACACTCACCTATTTCCCACCTTGACCTCTCTACCACTTCTCCTTCGGCCTTGCTGTGCATGGACATTTCCTGTTAAGATACCCATTGTGTTGCCTATCCCTCCCCCACATTGCCTTGCCTTTCCTACCCAATCTTGCATTTCTTGTCATTGCTGACAATTCCTTTCTTTTCCCTTGCCTTCCTGACCCATGCATGTCCTTCCCTTGCCCTTCATACCAAGCCAGTGCCTTGTATTGACTTGCTCACCTATCCTTCTTTTCCTTCCCATTTGTCCAGCTCCAATCTTTCATTTCCTTCTCCTTCTAGGACTCTTATTGCCTTGTCTCCCTCTCTTTTGTGTTGCCTGGCAAAGCCACCACTTGTCTGGCCTTGTCCTTGAACCCCTTCCTTGCCTTGCATTACCTTGCTCATCAGTCCCCCACCTGGAATTCACCACCTCTCTTTTTGTGGAATCTCTTCCACATGCATTGCCCTGCCTGCTTCTCCTAGGATTCTCCAGGCTTCCACTGGCTTTTTTTTCTCAAGGCCCCAGCGTTTCAGGAGCTTGTGAGAGGAAGCCTGGAGGAGGCCACGTGCAAGCACACCTATCTGTCCTGACAGCTTTCTTCTGACATCTATGCTTACATGTCTTGAATTTTGGACACAAAGTTCATCTTTCACCCTTGGGCTTCAGGGGCAGAATGACAGTTCTTTTGCATACAAAGGAAAGCAGGCAACTCAAGTGTCTTAGGTGCAGATTAAACATGACCCATGCAAGATCAAGGCTGGACAGAGCGGTCGGTCCGGGCCGCTTTTGTGTACCAGCAGTCTTTGAATGGACCTGCCACTTGCCTTGCTTTGGGCAACCAACCAGTTTCCTTGCCATGCCCTGCTAATTCTCCATTGCTTTGCATTCCCTTGCATACCCATGCCTCACATTTGACCTGCCTGCAGTTTTCCTGCAGGGCTTGGCCTTGCCTAGCCCTTCCGGTTACCATCACCTCCTATGCCCAGCCTTGCCTCTAACTTCTGGGACTTGTCTCACCTACCACTCCATTTGCTTTCCCCTCACGGCTTCAGTCTTGCCAACCTGTCCCTTGACTTGCCTACAATTGCCTACACTTGCTTTGCATTGCCTTACCTGCATGAAAGGCAAGGCAAAGAGTGGTAGACAAGGCAAAGCAAAGCCAGGAAGTTATTTGAAGGGCTAGGCAAGGCAGACATAGGCAAGCAAGCAAAGCTAGGGTAGGGTAGGCTAGGAAAACTAGGCATGGTACTGGAGGCAAGGCAAAGCCAAGTGACTTGGAGTGCCTTTCCTTGCTTGGGAAGTAAAAGATACGGTGGCAATGTTGGTAGGGCTGATGATAAGGTATCGTGGGAAGGTATAGTACAGCAAGACATTTCTGTCCTGGTCCTTTCTGTGTAGGAGCCATTGTTGGACAGAGTCAGTACCGGACGTGGTATGCAACTTTTGCTCTGTAAGTTCCTGAAGGAGAACAGCAATGCTTTCTCATGGGAAGGAAAGAACTTAGCCCCAGTGTTGGAGGTGCAGATAAGAAGCTGTGTCGTGCAGCTTAAGGGCGGCAGCAACTTTCTATCCTGGCATATTTGGTTTGGAAGCACTGACTCAATTTGTACAATCATGGAGTCGGTATCCATCTTTGGAAGGCAGTCTCCTTCCTGAAAGAATCCATTTGGCCTGTGTTTTCCACTTTCTCAAGGCAGCCTTCTTGAAATTCTGCCAGCACACTTCTTTTGGACAAGGTAAAGAGCTGCGCTGGGTCTTGGTGTGCAGCCTAGCTAGTGCCCCGCACAGGTAATGCCCAATAGCAGTGGTCTGACACCTTTGTAGAGGATCAGGCCCTGGATGCTTTGGATTTTGGAGGAGGGGATGCCATTTCTTTTGAGATGGGCTTCTAGTTCCTCCTCCCTTTGGCAAAGTTTGGGTGGCCACTTTGGGTGGTCTCAGTGAATTGAAAGGCTTTTCCCAATAGGCAGTTCTCTGGGTTAGAGTTGTTGAACTGTCAGTGGGAATGCAGAGGCCAGGCCAGGCCTCTGCAGGACAGGTTTTTGTCCCTTGTAGCTTTAGGGACTGTGTGAGCAGTCCCTGGTGCCATCCCATTTGGATCCTGACTCTGAGAGATTGAAGGCTTACGGTGGTACTTAGAGCTGAGAAGGAAAGTGGCGATAGCAGGGTGCATGTTTATAGTTTGATGGGTGCAATTGAAATTGTAGGCAGCAAAGAGCTTTCTCCACCAACAGTTTTGCGAGCTCAGCCGACATTTTCAAGTTTGTTACCAGGCTCTGTGAGAGAGAAAAAGTTTGTTAGGGCAGAAGATCTGGTGTCGGCCTTTGAGTGTGGGGCAAAGAAGAGTATCCACTTGGAAGGGGAAGATCGGTGAAATCCTTTTGTCCTGACACAGTTGATTGGAGAGCAGGGACGTTTCTGACTTGGCTGGGTCCTGGGGGTGGTTGTGAGCTGGGCTCGGTGCGTGTCCTGGTTTTGTGAGTTGACAATGCTGTGGTGTGGTTATTTAGAAGAGCGCTGACAGTGCCCAGGAAAAAGACAAGCACTTTTCTAGCCCAGCCCCGTTCGTGTGGGAGCAGTGTAGGGACAAGAGCTCCGCTGTGGATCCTGGCTCTCGGGTACTGACAGAATGGGATCCTGCATGTAGCAGAGAAGGAAAAAGAATCATTTCATTGTTGGCTGCACAGTTTAGAAGCTTCAAAATAAAAGGCAATTGCAGCATGGCCTCTTCATTTTAGAAAGTTTTCTGGGCCATCAGCTGCTCAACATGTAACTTGCACCCACTGAACTGCATTCAGCTTCCTGGAGATATGCACTTTCCCTCAAGATCTAGGTACCATCTTGCACTCTAACACTTGAAGATCCCAAACCGCTTCAAAATGTCCAGCGGCTGCTCTCAAAGGAAAAGTCCTACAACAAAAAGGCAGTGCTGGCCATAACGCTCCCTTTGCAGTCTGTCAACCAAACGAAACATACTAGCGATTCTCACGGACTTTCTCAATGATATATATACGTGCATCAGCACATTCTCTCAAAGTGACAGAGACTATCGCTACAGCCAAGCGTTTTCAGCTGCACTTCTGACTGACAGATGTGCCAGGACAGAAGGCATTTGCCAACCTACCCTCTTTCCTGTGCAACCTGACATTGGCAGCGCAAATATTTTCACATTCTTTCATTGTGGACATGTCCAAAGCAGCTAAAGATCACACAGGTGGAAGTGTCAAGACAGAAGATGTTCTCAAAGTAACTCCTTTTTTTTCTAAACAGCTTTTAAACTGCACACAATGCTTTGTATCTTCTTTCCCACATAGACCTGCCCTCACTTTTTCACACTCACATCTTTGTTGCAAACATCCAGCAGCTGTTTGCGTAGAAAAAGGCTCTAGAAATAAAAGCGAGACTTGGGCTGCACCTTCTGCCTGCCCTGTGTAAGCCACATCAAACTCACCAGTGCGCTCTGTCCTTCCCTTTTCCGCTGCAACTACCATTGTGTTCTCTGGATCTCGGAACCTAAAGGTAGGCACATTTGTTTCCACAGAAGGGCCATAGGTAGCAGCACAAATAGCTCTCACTGAACTTTAATCTTTACCACTGCCACCATGAGTTTGGTTGGTAGGCCAGTAGGAGTCATGCTCCTTTTACAGCTGGTATGCGGCAGCCGCCAGCCCAGTGCTCTTCGACTCTTGTAACCAATCCTGCTTTTACTCTCCCGGAGGGGATTAGGCATCTGTTTCTCACACAGATCATTGTGGCAGCAGCCAACGGCTCTAGTGCACTGCTTCTGCCAAAAGACACTGGGGCCAGACATTTACCTTCTCAGCACTACGTAGCCCCGTACTCTGCATCTCTTGTCGTCCAGATCATACCGCAAAGCGTTTCACAGAGAAAAAATGTGCCAGGACAACAAGCTTGGCTGAAGTGTACCCCTGAAACTGGTGGAAGTTTGTATTTGCACCACATTCAAGGGGCAGTCCTCTTTCCTATACAACCTGCAAACTGCTGTCTGTTCGCAGTGCCCTCTGCCCGCTCCTTCTTACCTTGAAGTACCATGCCAAAGAGGGCTCTGTGCTGAGGTCTCAGAAGAAGAGGGAAGCATATGTGTTTGTAAAGTGGACTGTCTGTTAGTCACTTCCCTCTTCAAAGCAGCGTGTTCCATGCCAAGCAGACAACAAAGCAACAAAGGATGAGTGTGACTCTGCATTCAAATCCTGCAATGTTCCCAGAAGTGAATTTCTCTCTTCTATAGGACTGACTTGTATGAAGTGGCGTGGTTGTTTCCTTCCATTAGAAGGGAAACTCATCTAGCCAGGCTTCATCACCCCCTGTATCTTTTGGGGTAGTTCTTGGAAGAAAATAGAGAGCAACTTTTCCACTCCACATGATTCATGTTTCATTCTCTTCCTTCTGTACTTCAGGGAACAAGCTATCAATTCCCTACTCTTTCTATGAAAAGGCATGAAGCTATTAATTAAATTCCCATAGATATAATAAGGAATCAAAGTCTTTTATGCCTGCAAGCAGGCCCTTATGGTATGAAAAGTATGGATTGTCAGGGGTGGAAGAAGATCTGCATGAAAAAGGAGAAAGCCCAGAAGCATGCAGGGATTTTCAGGTATGAAAGGGAAAACGACATTAAATTGTCAAGGGAAAGAAATTGAAAGAGGGAGGAGGGAGAAGGGAGGAGAAGGAGGCAAATGCTGCCTTTGAGGCAGCTGACACAAGGACCGTCGGCCTCATGAGCAAACAAGAAAACCAAATGAAACTTCACAGCAATCTCATCCACAACTTAGTGGACAAATGTGCAAACCCATTTCTTCATTTATTATGTGTCTAATATATATAGAGATGTTCTTCATTCTGACCGAATTTTCAGGGAGCAAGCTAGTGTAAGGCACCTGGAACCAATGGTGTATTGGAAATGGCCAACATGCAGAACACGCTCCATCCTGAACGCTACCACAGCAGAATCACAGGATCATAGAATGGCCGGGGTAGACAAAGACCTTAAAGGCCATCTAGTTCTCTGACATGGGCGGGGACACCTTTTACTTGCTCAGGTTGCTCAGAGCCCCATCCAGCCTGGCCTTGAACACCAGGTTGGGGTGTCCATAACTTCTCCAGGCTGTCTGTGCCAGTGCTTCACCACCCTCACAGGGAAGAATTTCTTCCGAGTATCTAATTTCAACCTGCCCTCTTTCATTTTGAAGCCATTGCCCATTGTCCTGTCTCCAGAGTTCCTAATGAAGAGTCCCTCTCCTGCTTCCCTTCAGATATTGGAAGGTGTTGTGAGGTCTCCATGCAACCTTCTCTTCACCAGGCTAAACAGCCCTCATTCTCTCAGCCTGTGTGTCATGGCTTGACACTGGGACAATGCCAGTGCCCCCATGAGTATACTCTCTCCCTGGTTTCTGCTGTGAGATGTGACCAGGAATAAGCAAAGCAGGCTCCCACTTAGGGGAAAAAAAAAATTATTAACTAAACTACAAGGGAAAGGAAAAAAAAAAAAAAAGAAACACACAAGGAAAATGAAAACTTCACAAATACATCTCCTCCTCCTCCTCCCCAAATTCCCAATACAATACATCCCCCAAATCATCGACTCTCGGTCCAGCACCACCCTTCAGAATACTCAATCCTCAGTTCATCAAGAGGACAAGGAGTCCTTCTTGTGCCAGTGGTGACCTATTCCTTTCATGTCCAGTGCTCTCACCACTGAACACAGACCAGAGCTGCTTCTAGGGTCGACTTTTAAGGATGCTTCATCCCACTGCAAAAAGGCACAGTCTCAATTTTGGGACATCTGTCCCCCCCATATTTTTCACCCCCTGGGGCCGAGGGGTACCCACACCGAACCCTCTTGATCCTGAGGCATTGCCTCCCCCTAGAATGCAGTCCCTGTATCACAAGGAAACATGGCTCTGTCCATGGCTACACACAAAGAGTCCAGCATAAGCTACTCCATCATCTCTTCCACCTGCGTTCTTCTCTATTTCTCTCGTGGCCCATTTCCTCTTATCTCCTCTATATCTCTCTTCTCATTCAACTCCAGGAGGATTAGCATTTGTAAGGTTTCCATCATCCAAGAAAAGGGTTAAAAATCTGAGGCTCTGTCTGTCCAGAACTCCCATGGCTGCCCTGCCAGGCCCCCTTCTTGCACTCCCCTCTTCTCCTTCTCGGCCGGCCAAGAACAGGCACCAGCTCTCTCTCTGTCTCTCCTGCGGTGGGGGGGGGGGGGGGGGGGCTGCCCAATGCCTCTCAGCCACCCTTCCATCCTGCAGGGGCCTTCACCTCCCTTCTGGCCAGGGGCCCAGCCTACCTCACCGGGCTGGGTGGCTTCCCCTGCCCCGCCCAGCCCGCAGCCAGGCAGGGGAGATCTGAACCTTTCCCCTGACCGGAACCCAAGAGAGCCTCCCAGGGGAGAGCCCTGCTTTTAACCCTGTGTTCTCAGAGGTGCATCCAATGTCCCAATGGCCACCTTAGGTGCCAATATTAAAATCTGAACATCCATTGGCCTAACCACAGCATCCCAGAAAACACATTTCCTGTCAAACCACCACACTGTGGGATATGCTCTTGTCCTGAATACTGAACTGCAGTATTGTCTGATGATTTTTTGAATCCTTTGAAGGCATTTTGAATTCTTTTTCAGCCTTAAATTAGACTAAATAGCTTTGATTTGTGGGTATTGAGCAACAGAAATCACTGCCCTGGCTTGCCTTTTTTACAGCTCCTTTCCGTGGGAGACTCGCTGCAAACGTCACAGCTGGTGAGACAGTGGGCACACCATCATTCTGAAAGAGCTTTGCACAGTAAACATAGAGGAGGATTAAATATTGAAATGCAGATGACAGGAGCTGCCCAATGGACTCTGCTGGTGGAAATCAAATACTAGTCTAGTATTTTGAATGCAAATAATTCCTCCCAATGAGGCCAGACAGGCTTGTTTGCCTTTGAATCTGAGCATGTGGACAGTAGTGGATGGTCTACAGGTTGAAAACAGTGTAGATACTTCTCCTTTTTTTCAATAGTGGCTCAGAAACTGAAAAGGCAGCTACAAAATGGTAAAATACATCCCTACAGATTCAAAAATGGTTGTTCTTAATTTGCATCTCCACCATAACAACAAATTGTTAGAACTAAAATACAGATGGGAATTTTATAGCTTCTCAGAAATGAAGCAGGAATTGGCCAATGGGCCTTAGCAGTAGCTACAAGTTTTTCAGCATGAGGCATCTCAAAAGTGTTTTAACCGTACAGAACTTTTCTGTACTTTTGGCCTTTTATCTCAAGGATGAATCAAAAAAAAAAAAAAAAGGAAAAAAAACCCAAGAAAAATAAAAAAAGAACAAACCCTACCAAATATATATATATATATATAACATGACTAAGATAATAAGCACAATCAGTAACATATATAGAAAAAGAACCCATGGTTTTTAACTTTCAACCTTGTCTTCTCAACACACTCTCGAAAATGGAGTTGTTTCCCTATCTGCCTTGAAACATTTTGGAGCAAAAAACACTCTAAGGTCCTGATAGGTGTTTTGGTCAAAAATCCCTTCTTCTGGTTTTCTGTCCATAAGCAGAGTAATGGAGGGGAAAACTGGTAGCTGGCCAAAGGAGGTAGGAAGAGTGATCATCATCCACAACACTGGGCTAAAGAAATTTCCACAGAAAAATTACCTGCCTTATTACTTCTTCATGTGTTGGGTTGAAAGCTCAGAATCTGTTCCATGTTTCCCATCCCTCGAATGTTCTATTTCACAGAATTCGAGCCCCTCAAACTTCAGTCCTGCCAGAACAGCCCGCCATGTGCTGTCATAGGGGATCTGCTGATGCCCACTGACTCTTACCAGTCTAGTGCTTGTCACTGTTGCAGATCAAGAACTACTGAATAGCTCTGATTAATGCTCTTAGAGTGGTTGAAAACAAGGAAAGAATGACTAGACATTTGTATGATCAAATCCCCTGATGGAATAAAAACATACCAGGACAACAAGCTTAATAAATGTATTCATTGTCATAAGAAGGGAGATGAAGGGTCCAAAAGATTACTTGCATACTTACTGTTCTAAATCCCTTGTTATCTGGTAAATTGCAAAGGATGCCCGGCTTTCACCAAAATGCAAATCAGATTAAAATGTGAAGCCTTACACTTTACTGGATAGAAAACTTCATCGTCCATTTTTAAATCTTAGAGATTGCGATGTTGTCCTGGTTTAGGGCAAATTTGGAGGAGAATTTCCAAATTAGGGCCCCTCCCCCCAACTGGTTCGGGAAGGATTCCTCAGAGAGAAGTGGAACGAACCTGTTCATTTAATAGGCACAGCACCCCCCAGCACGCAAAAGGAACAATTCTGGATGACAGCACTCTGAAAAAGATGACAAATTCAGAAAGTCTCTCTTGGGGGGGTGGTCACTTTGTTCTCAGTCCCTCCGGCGCTGGGCCAGCTGCTGCAGGCCACAAGGTGCAAACTCTCGGTGTTTCCCAGGTCCCAGTCCGGAGCAGGTTCAAAATGGTCAGGAAGACCTGAAGGAGAAACGGTCCAGGAAGAAATTTGGACAGTTTAGCTAAACTAGCTAATGAGCAAAAGCAAGCAGAAGCGAAGCAAGCAAGAGTGAGAGAGAGCAAAGCCAAAAGCAAAAGCAGAAAAAGCAAAAGCTGCAGTCTCTGTGTCCCGCCAGGTTGATAAGAAAACCAAAACAAAACATTCCCTCTTCAGAGCCAGTCTTAAAGGTACAGAACATAATATCCAACATTCACAGAACACATGAATGGGGATACAAGCATCATAACGTCACCCTAGGACAGATGTATTTCCTATTAATACCTTAATATTAATAAGGTTTAGAGCTGGAATTCAGAGGGAAATGAAAGCTATTTTGAATTCATTCTATTCAATCATCTTGTCTGGACTGTCTCTTCCTGCTTTTCACTTCTGAAACTCTGTATGAAAGGCATAGAGTTCTGGATTAATTCTTTTCAGTTTCCCCTGTTATTCTTAACAGTTTCCCCTGTTATTCTTCTTTAAAGGCAAACCTGGAAAAAATCCACACTTTCTTTCCCAACCACTTCTAAAATTCCATTGAGAAGCCAAAAAACCCCATCAAACAACTAAATCTCTGCTCCAATTTGTAGGAAAAATC
>NW_027099025.1:0-91859 GCF_037042795.1 Molothrus aeneus | reverse complement strand
GAAACTCTGCCAGGAAAGAAAACATCCAAAATCTTGTTCTAAAGCTTGCACGGAGGTCTGCAAAGAGTTTGGCAAGAATGAAAGGTAGTTGTCCAAAACTCGTTCTTTTCCAATAGAATAACCATGGAAAAGGCAGGAGAGTGGTAAAGTACTGTTTTCTCTAAGTCTGAAGGCTGCCCACACTGTGCCTGTGTGCCGCAGCTTGCATCTTCGCCTTTGGGAAGCTGCCGCTCGCCGATTCTCCCGCAGGCGAAGAAGCGGCTTCTTCGCACACAGAGCATTGTGGCGAGCGCAGGGAGCTCCTGAGAGCGGTTTGTGCCGAAAGAAGCCCGGGACCGGCACTTAGCTTCGGAGAGCTGCGTATCTGCGTCTTCTGCGTGTCTTGCCGCTCTACACTCAGCAAAAAGCTTTTCCACCATATCTTGCAAGGAGAAACTCTGCCAGGAAAGAAAACATCCAAAATCTTGTTCTAAAGCTTGCACGGGGGTCTGCAAAGAGTTTGGCAAGAATGAAAGGTAGTTGTCCAAAACTCGTTCTTTTCCAATAGAATAACCATGGAAAAGGCAGGAGAGTGGTAAAGTACTGTTTTCTCTAAGTCTGAAGGCTGCCCACACTGTGCCTGTGTGCTGCAGCTTGCATCTTCGCCTTTGCGAAGCTGCCGCTCGCCGATTCTCCCGGAGGCGAAGAAGCGGCTTCTTCGCATACAGAGCATTGTGGCGAGCGCAGGGAGCTCCTGAGAGCGGTTTGTGCCGAAAGAAGCCCGGGACCGGCACTTAGCTTCGGAGAGCTGCGTATCTGCGTCTTCTGCGTGTCTTGCCGCTCTACACTCAGCAAAAAGCTTTTCCACCATATCTTGCAAGGAGAAACTCTGCCAGGAAAGAAAACATCCAAAATCTTGTTCTAAAGCTTGCACGGGGGTCTGCAAAGAGTTTGGCAAGAATGAAAGGTAGTTGTCCAAAACTCGTTCTTTTCCAATAGAATAACCATGGAAAAGGCAGGAGAGTGGTAAAGTACTGTTTTCTCTAAGTCTGAATGCTGCCCACACTGTGCCTGTGTGCTGCAGCTTGCATCTTCGCCTTTGGGAAGCTGCCGCTCGCCGATTCTCCCGCAGGCGAAGAAGCGGCTTCTTCGCACACAGAGCATTGTGGCGAGCGCAGGGAGCTCCTGAGAGCGGTTTGTGCCGAAAGAAGCCCGGGACCGGCACTTAGCTTCGGAGAGCTGCGTATCTGCGTCTTCTGCGTGTCTTGCCGCTCTACACTCAGCCAAAAGCTTTTCCACCATATCTTGCAAGGAGAAACTCTGCCAGGAAAGAAAACATCCAAAATCTTGTTCTAAAGCTTGCACGGGGGTCTGCAAAGAGTTTGGCAAGAATGAAAGGTAGTTGTCCAAAACTCGTTCTTTTCCAATAGAATAACCATGGAAAAGGCAGGAGAGTGGTAAAGTACTGTTTTCTCTAAGTCTGAAGGCTGCCCACACTGTGCCTGTGTGCCGCAGCTTGCATCTTCGCCTTTGGGAAGCTGCCGCTCGCCGATTCTCCCGGAGGCGAAGAAGCGGCTTCTTCGCACACAGAGCATTGTGGCGAGCGCAGGGAGCTCCTGAGAGCGGTTTGTGCCGAAAGAAGCCCGGGACCGGCACTTAGCTTCGGAGAGCTGCGTATCTGCGTCTTCTGCGTGTCTTGCCGCTCTACACTCAGCCAAAAGCTTTTCCACCATATCTTGCAAGGAGAAACTCTGCCAGGAAAGAAAACATCCAAAATCTTGTTCTAAAGCTTGCACGGGGGTCTGCAAAGAGTTTGGCAAGAATGAAAGGTAGTTGTCCAAAACTCGTTCTTTTCCAATAGAATAACCATGGAAAAGGCAGGAGAGTGGTAAAGTACTGTTTTCTCTAAGTCTGAAGGCTGCCCACACTGTGCCTGTGTGCCGCAGCTTGCATCTTCGCCTTTGGGAAGCTGCCGCTCGCCGATTCTCCCGCAGGCGAAGAAGCGGCTTCTTCGCACACAGAGCATTGTGGCGAGCGCAGGGAGCTCCTGAGAGCGGTTTGTGCCGAAAGAAGCCCGGGACCGGCACTTAGCTTCGGAGAGCTGCGTATCTGCGTCTTCTGCGTGTCTTGCCGCTCTACACTCAGCAAAAAGCTTTTCCACCATATCTTGCAAGGAGAAACTCTGCCAGGAAAGAAAACATCCAAAATCTTGTTCTAAAGCTTGCACGGGGGTCTGCAAAGAGTTTGGCAAGAATGAAAGGTAGTTGTCCAAAACTCGTTCTTTTCCAATAGAATAACCATGGAAAAGGCAGGAGAGTGGTAAAGTACTGTTTTCTCTAAGTCTGAAGGCTGCCCACACTGTGCCTGTGTGCTGCAGCTTGCATCTTCGCCTTTGCGAAGCTGCCGCTCGCCGATTCTCCCGGAGGCGAAGAAGCGGCTTCTTCGCATACAGAGCATTGTGGCGAGCGCAGGGAGCTCCTGAGAGCGGTTTGTGCCGAAAGAAGCCCGGGACCGGCACTTAGCTTCGGAGAGCTGCGTATCCGCGTCTTCTGCGTGTCTTGCCGCTCTACACTCAGCAAAAAGCTTTTCCACCATATCTTGCAAGGAGAAACTCTGCCAGGAAAGAAAACATCCAAAAACTTGTTCTAAAGCTTGCACGGGGGTCTGCAAAGAGTTTGGCAAGAATGAAAGGTAGTTGTCCAAAACTCGTTCTTTTCCAATAGAATAACCATGGAAAAGGCAGGAGAGTGGTAAAGTACTGTTTTCTCTAAGTCTGAAGGCTGCCCACACTGTGCCTGTGTGCTGCAGCTTGCATCTTCGCCTTTGGGAAGCTGCCGCTCGCCGATTCTCCCGGAGGCGAAGAAGCGGCTTCTTCGCACACAGAGCATTGTGGCGAGCGCAGGGAGCTCCTGAGAGCGGTTTGTGCCGAAAGAAGCCCGGGACCGGCACTTAGCTTCGGAGAGCTGCGTATCTGCGTCTTCTGCGTGTCTTGCCGCTCTATACTCAGCAAAAAGCTTTTCCACCATATCTTGCAAGGAGAAACTCTGCCAGGAAAGAAAACATCCAAAATCTTGTTCTAAAGCTTGCACGGGGGTCTGCAAAGAGTTTGGCAAGAATGAAAGGTAGTTGTCCAAAACTCGTTCTTTTCCAATAGAATAACCATGGAAAAGGCAGGAGAGTGGTAAAGTACTGTTTTCTCTAAGTCTGAATGCTGCCCACACTGTGCCTGTGTGCTGCAGCTTGCATCTTCGCCTTTGGGAAGCTGCCGCTCGCCGATTCTCCCGGAGGCGAAGAAGCGGCTTCTTCGCACACAGAGCATTGTGGCGAGCGCAGGGAGCTCCTGAGAGCGGTTTGTGCCGAAAGAAGCCCGGGACCGGCACTTAGCTTCGGAGAGCTGCGTATCTGCGTCTTCTGCGTGTCTTGCCGCTCTACACTCAGCAAAAAGCTTTTCCACCATATCTTGCAAGGAGAAACTCTGCCAGGAAAGAAAACATCCAAAATCTTGTTCTAAAGCTTGCACGGGGGTCTGCAAAGAGTTTGGCAAGAATGAAAGGTAGTTGTCCAAAACTCGTTCTTTTCCAATAGAATAACCATGGAAAAGGCAGGAGAGTGGTAAAGTACTGTTTTCTCTAAGTCTGAAGGCTGCCCACACTGTGCCTGTGTGCCGCAGCTTGCATCTTCGCCTTTGGGAAGCTGCCGCTCGCCGATTCTCCCGCAGGCGAAGAAGCGGCTTCTTCGCACACAGAGCATTGTGGCGAGCGCAGGGAGCTCCTGAGAGCGGTTTGTGCCGAAAGAAGCCCGGGACCGGCACTTAGCTTCGGAGAGCTGCGTATCTGCGTCTTCTGCGTGTCTTGCCGCTCTACACTCAGCCAAAAGCTTTTCCACCATATCTTGCAAGGAGAAACTCTGCCAGGAAAGAAAACATCCAAAATCTTGTTCTAAAGCTTGCACGGGGGTCTGCAAAGAGTTTGGCAAGAATGAAAGGTAGTTGTCCAAAACTCGTTCTTTTCCAATAGAATAACCATGGAAAAGGCAGGAGAGTGGTAAAGTACTGTTTTCTCTAAGTCTGAAGGCTGCCCACACTGTGCCTGTGTGCTGCAGCTTGCATCTTCGCCTTTGGGAAGCTGCCGCTCGCCGATTCTCCCGGAGGCGAAGAAGCGGCTTCTTCGCACACAGAGCATTGTGGCGAGCGCAGGGAGCTCCTGAGAGCGGTTTGTGCCGAAAGAAGCCCGGGACCGGCACTTAGCTTCGGAGAGCTGCGTATCTGCGTCTTCTGCGTGTCTTGCCGCTCTATACTCAGCAAAAAGCTTTTCCACCATATCTTGCAAGGAGAAACTCTGCCAGGAAAGAAAACATCCAAAATCTTGTTCTAAAGCTTGCACGGGGGTCTGCAAAGAGTTTGGCAAGAATGAAAGGTAGTTGTCCAAAACTCGTTCTTTTCCAATAGAATAACCATGGATAAGGCAGGAGAGTGGTAAAGTACTGTTTTCTCTAAGTCTGAATGCTGCCCACACTGTGCCTGTGTGCTGCAGCTTGCATCTTCGCCTTTGGGAAGCTGCCGCTCGCCGATTCTCCCGGAGGCGAAGAAGCGGCTTCTTCGCACACAGAGCATTGTGGCGAGCGCAGGGAGCTCCTGAGAGCGGTTTGTGCCGAAAGAAGCCCGGGACCGGCACTTAGCTTCGGAGAGCTGCGTATCTGCGTCTTCTGCGTGTCTTGCCGCTCTACACTCAGCCAAAAGCTTTTCCACCATATCTTGCAAGGAGAAACTCTGCCAGGAAAGAAAACATCCAAAATCTTGTTCTAAAGCTTGCACGGGGGTCTGCAAAGAGTTTGGCAAGAATGAAAGGTAGTTGTCCAAAACTCGTTCTTTTCCAATAGAATAACCATGGAAAAGGCAGGAGAGTGGTAAAGTACTGTTTTCTCTAAGTCTGAAGGCTGCCCACACTGTGCCTGTGTGCCGCAGCTTGCATCTTCGCCTTTGGGAAGCTGCCGCTCGCCGATTCTCCCGGAGGCGAAGAAGCGGCTTCTTCGCACACAGAGCATTGTGGCGAGCGCAGGGAGCTGCTGAGAGCGGTTTGTGCCGAAAGAAGCCCGGGACCGGCACTTAGCTTCGGAGAGCTGCGTATCTGCGTCTTCTGCGTGTCTTGCCGCTCTACACTCAGCCAAAAGCTTTTCCACCATATCTTGCAAGGAGAAACTCTGCCAGGAAAGAAAACATCCAAAATCTTGTTCTAAAGCTTGCACGGGGGTCTGCAAAGAGTTTGGCAAGAATGAAAGGTAGTTGTCCAAAACTCGTTCTTTTCCAATAGAATAACCATGGAAAAGGCAGGAGAGTGGTAAAGTACTGTTTTCTCTAAGTCTGAAGGCTGCCCACACTGTGCCTGTGTGCCGCAGCTTGCATCTTCGCCTTTGGGAAGCTGCCGCTCGCCGATTCTCCCGCAGGCGAAGAAGCGGCTTCTTCGCACACAGAGCATTGTGGCGAGCGCAGGGAGCTCCTGAGAGCGGTTTGTGCCGAAAGAAGCCCGGGACCGGCACTTAGCTTCGGAGAGCTGCGTATCTGCGTCTTCTGCGTGTCTTGCCGCTCTACACTCAGCAAAAAGCTTTTCCACCATATCTTGCAAGGAGAAACTCTGCCAGGAAAGAAAACATCCAAAATCTGGTTCTAAAGCTTGCACGGGGGTCTGCAAAGAGTTTGGCAAGAATGAAAGGTAGTTGTCCAAAACTCGTTCTTTTCCAATAGAATAACCATGGAAAAGGCAGGAGAGTGGTAAAGTACTGTTTTCTCTAAGTCTGAAGGCTGCCCACACTGTGCCTGTGTGCTGCAGCTTGCATCTTCGCCTTTGCGAAGCTGCCGCTCGCCGATTCTCCCGGAGGCGAAGAAGCGGCTTCTTCGCACACAGAGCATTGTGGCGAGCGCAGGGAGCTCCTGAGAGCGGTTTGTGCCGAAAGAAGCCCGGGACCGGCACTTAGCTTCGGAGAGCTGCGTATCCGCGTCTTCTGCGTGTCTTGCCGCTCTACACTCAGCAAAAAGCTTTTCCACCATATCTTGCAAGGAGAAACTCTGCCAGGAAAGAAAACATCCAAAAACTTGTTCTAAAGCTTGCACGGGGGTCTGCAAAGAGTTTGGCAAGAATGAAAGGTAGTTGTCCAAAACTCGTTCTTTTCCAATAGAATAACCATGGAAAAGGCAGGAGAGTGGTAAAGTACTGTTTTCTCTAAGTCTGAAGGCTGCCCACACTGTGCCTGTGTGCTGCAGCTTGCATCTTCGCCTTTGGGAAGCTGCCGCTCGCCGATTCTCCCGGAGGCGAAGAAGCGGCTTCTTCGCACACAGAGCATTGTGGCGAGCGCAGGGAGCTCCTGAGAGCGGTTTGTGCCGAAAGAAGCCCGGGACCGGCACTTAGCTTCGGAGAGCTGCGTATCTGCGTCTTCTGCGTGTCTTGCCGCTCTATACTCAGCAAAAAGCTTTTCCACCATATCTTGCAAGGAGAAACTCTGCCAGGAAAGAAAACATCCAAAATCTTGTTCTAAAGCTTGCACGGGGGTCTGCAAAGAGTTTGGCAAGAATGAAAGGTAGTTGTCCAAAACTCGTTCTTTTCCAATAGAATAACCATGGAAAAGGCAGGAGAGTGGTAAAGTACTGTTTTCTCTAAGTCTGAATGCTGCCCACACTGTGCCTGTGTGCTGCAGCTTGCATCTTCGCCTTTGGGAAGCTGCCGCTCGCCGATTCTCCCGGAGGCGAAGAAGCGGCTTCTTCGCACACAGAGCATTGTGGCGAGCGCAGGGAGCTCCTGAGAGCGGTTTGTGCCGAAAGAAGCCCGGGACCGGCACTTAGCTTCGGAGAGCTGCGTATCTGCGTCTTCTGCGTGTCTTGCCGCTCTACACTCAGCCAAAAGCTTTTCCACCATATCTTGCAAGGAGAAACTCTGCCAGGAAAGAAAACATCCAAAATCTTGTTCTAAAGCTTGCACGGGGGTCTGCAAAGAGTTTGGCAAGAATGAAAGGTAGTTGTCCAAAACTCGTTCTTTTCCAATAGAATAACCATGGAAAAGGCAGGAGAGTGGTAAAGTACTGTTTTCTCTAAGTCTGAAGGCTGCCCACACTGTGCCTGTGTGCCGCAGCTTGCATCTTCGCCTTTGGGAAGCTGCCGCTCGCCGATTCTCCCGCAGGCGAAGAAGCGGCTTCTTCGCACACAGAGCATTGTGGCGAGCGCAGGGAGCTCCTGAGAGCGGTTTGTGCCGAAAGAAGCCCGGGACCGGCACTTAGCTTCGGAGAGCTGCGTATCTGCGTCTTCTGCGTGTCTTGCCGCTCTACACTCAGCAAAAAGCTTTTCCACCATATCTTGCAAGGAGAAACTCTGCCAGGAAAGAAAACATCCAAAATCTTGTTCTAAAGCTTGCACGGGGGTCTGCAAAGAGTTTGGCAAGAATGAAAGGTAGTTGTCCAAAACTCGTTCTTTTCCAATAGAATAACCATGGAAAAGGCAGGAGAGTGGTAAAGTACTGTTTTCTCTAAGTCTGAAGGCTGCCCACACTGTGCCTGTGTGCCGCAGCTTGCATCTTCGCCTTTGGGAAGCTGCCGCTCGCCGATTCTCCCGCAGGCGAAGAAGCGGCTTCTTCGCACACAGAGCATTGTGGCGAGCGCAGGGAGCTCCTGAGAGCGGTTTGTGCCGAAAGAAGCCCGGGACCGGCACTTAGCTTCGGAGAGCTGCGTATCTGCGTCTTCTGCGTGTCTTGCCGCTCTACACTCAGCAAAAAGCTTTTCCACCATATCTTGCAAGGAGAAACTCTGCCAGGAAAGAAAACATCCAAAATCTGGTTCTAAAGCTTGCACGGGGGTCTGCAAAGAGTTTGGCAAGAATGAAAGGTAGTTGTCCAAAACTCGTTCTTTTCCAATAGAATAACCATGGAAAAGGCAGGAGAGTGGTAAAGTACTGTTTTCTCTAAGTCTGAAGGCTGCCCACACTGTGCCTGTGTGCTGCAGCTTGCATCTTCGCCTTTGCGAAGCTGCCGCTCGCCGATTCTCCCGGAGGCGAAGAAGCGGCTTCTTCGCACACAGAGCATTGTGGCGAGCGCAGGGAGCTCCTGAGAGCGGTTTGTGCCGAAAGAAGCCCGGGACCGGCACTTAGCTTCGGAGAGCTGCGTATCCGCGTCTTCTGCGTGTCTTGCCGCTCTACACTCAGCAAAAAGCTTTTCCACCATATCTTGCAAGGAGAAACTCTGCCAGGAAAGAAAACATCCAAAAACTTGTTCTAAAGCTTGCACGGGGGTCTGCAAAGAGTTTGGCAAGAATGAAAGGTAGTTGTCCAAAACTCGTTCTTTTCCAATAGAATAACCATGGAAAAGGCAGGAGAGTGGTAAAGTACTGTTTTCTCTAAGTCTGAAGGCTGCCCACACTGTGCCTGTGTGCTGCAGCTTGCATCTTCGCCTTTGGGAAGCTGCCGCTCGCCGATTCTCCCGGAGGCGAAGAAGCGGCTTCTTCGCACACAGAGCATTGTGGCGAGCGCAGGGAGCTCCTGAGAGCGGTTTGTGCCGAAAGAAGCCCGGGACCGGCACTTAGCTTCGGAGAGCTGCGTATCTGCGTCTTCTGCGTGTCTTGCCGCTCTACACTCAGCCAAAAGCTTTTCCACCATATCTTGCAAGGAGAAACTCTGCCAGGAAAGAAAACATCCAAAATCTTGTTCTAAAGCTTGCACGGGGGTCTGCAAAGAGTTTGGCAAGAATGAAAGGTAGTTGTCCAAAACTCGTTCTTTTCCAATAGAATAACCATGGAAAAGGCAGGAGAGTGGTAAAGTACTGTTTTCTCTAAGTCTGAATGCTGCCCACACTGTGCCTGTGTGCTGCAGCTTGCATCTTCGCCTTTGGGAAGCTGCCGCTCGCCGATTCTCCCGGAGGCGAAGAAGCGGCTTCTTCGCACACAGAGCATTGTGGCGAGCGCAGGGAGCTCCTGAGAGCGGTTTGTGCCGAAAGAAGCCCGGGACCGGCACTTAGCTTCGGAGAGCTGCGTATCCGCGTCTTCTGCGTGTCTTGCCGCTCTACACTCAGCAAAAAGCTTTTCCACCATATCTTGCAAGGAGAAACTCTGCCAGGAAAGAAAACATCCAAAATCTTGTTCTAAAGCTTGCACGGGGGTCTGCAAAGAGTTTGGCAAGAATGAAAGGTAGTTGTCCAAAACTCGTTCTTTTCCAATAGAATAACCATGGAAAAGGCAGGAGAGTGGTAAAGTACTGTTTTCTCTAAGTCTGAAGGCTGCCCACACTGTGCCTGTGTGCTGCAGCTTGCATCTTCGCCTTTGGGAAGCTGCCGCTCGCCGATTCTCCCGGAGGCGAAGAAGCGGCTTCTTCGCACACAGAGCATTGTGGCGAGCGCAGGGAGCTCCTGAGAGCGGTTTGTGCCGAAAGAAGCCCGGGACCGGCACTTAGCTTCGGAGAGCTGCGTATCCGCGTCTTCTGCGTGTCTTGCCGCTCTACACTCAGCAAAAAGCTTTTCCACCATATCTTGCAAGGAGAAACTCTGCCAGGAAAGAAAACATCCAAAATCTTGTTCTAAAGCTTGCACGGGGGTCTGCAAAGAGTTTGGCAAGAATGAAAGGTAGTTGTCCAAAACTCGTTCTTTTCCAATAGAATAACCATGGAAAAGGCAGGAGAGTGGTAAAGTACTGTTTTCTCTAAGTCTGAATGCTGCCCACACTGTGCCTGTGTGCCGCAGCTTGCATCTTCGCCTTTGGGAAGCTGCCGCTCGCCGATTCTCCCGGAGGCGAAGAAGCGGCTTCTTCGCACACAGAGCATTGTGGCGAGCGCAGGGAGCTCCTGAGAGCGGTTTGTGCCGAAAGAAGCCCGGGACCGGCACTTAGCTTCGGAGAGCTGCGTATCTGCGTCTTCTGCGTGTCTTGCCGCTCTACACTCAGCAAAAAGCTTTTCCACCATATCTTGCAAGGAGAAACTCTGCCAGGAAAGAAAACATCCAAAATCTTGTTCTAAAGCTTGCACGGGGGTCTGCAAAGAGTTTGGCAAGAATGAAAGGTAGTTGTCCAAAACTCGTTCTTTTCCAATAGAATAACCATGGAAAAGGCAGGAGAGTGGTAAAGTACTGTTTTCTCTAAGTCTGAAGGCTGCCCACACTGTGCCTGTGTGCCGCAGCTTGCATCTTCGCCTTTGGGAAGCTGCCGCTCGCCGATTCTCCCGCAGGCGAAGAAGCGGCTTCTTCGCACACAGAGCATTGTGGCGAGCGCAGGGAGCTCCTGAGAGCGGTTTGTGCCGAAAGAAGCCCGGGACCGGCACTTAGCTTCGGAGAGCTGCGTATCTGCGTCTTCTGCGTGTCTTGCCGCTCTACACTCAGCCAAAAGCTTTTCCACCATATCTTGCAAGGAGAAACTCTGCCAGGAAAGAAAACATCCAAAATCTTGTTCTAAAGCTTGCACGGGGGTCTGCAAAGAGTTTGGCAAGAATGAAAGGTAGTTGTCCAAAACTCGTTCTTTTCCAATAGAATAACCATGGAAAAGGCAGGAGAGTGGTAAAGTACTGTTTTCTCTAAGTCTGAAGGCTGCCCACACTGTGCCTGTGTGCTGCAGCTTGCATCTTCGCCTTTGGGAAGCTGCCGCTCGCCGATTCTCCCGGAGGCGAAGAAGCGGCTTCTTCGCACACAGAGCATTGTGGCGAGCGCAGGGAGCTCCTGAGAGCGGTTTGTGCCGAAAGAAGCCCGGGACCGGCACTTAGCTTCGGAGAGCTGCGTATCTGCGTCTTCTGCGTGTCTTGCCGCTCTATACTCAGCAAAAAGCTTTTCCACCATATCTTGCAAGGAGAAACTCTGCCAGGAAAGAAAACATCCAAAATCTTGTTCTAAAGCTTGCACGGGGGTCTGCAAAGAGTTTGGCAAGAATGAAAGGTAGTTGTCCAAAACTCGTTCTTTTCCAATAGAATAACCATGGATAAGGCAGGAGAGTGGTAAAGTACTGTTTTCTCTAAGTCTGAATGCTGCCCACACTGTGCCTGTGTGCTGCAGCTTGCATCTTCGCCTTTGGGAAGCTGCCGCTCGCCGATTCTCCCGGAGGCGAAGAAGCGGCTTCTTCGCACACAGAGCATTGTGGCGAGCGCAGGGAGCTCCTGAGAGCGGTTTGTGCCGAAAGAAGCCCGGGACCGGCACTTAGCTTCGGAGAGCTGCGTATCTGCGTCTTCTGCGTGTCTTGCCGCTCTACACTCAGCCAAAAGCTTTTCCACCATATCTTGCAAGGAGAAACTCTGCCAGGAAAGAAAACATCCAAAATCTTGTTCTAAAGCTTGCACGGGGGTCTGCAAAGAGTTTGGCAAGAATGAAAGGTAGTTGTCCAAAACTCGTTCTTTTCCAATAGAATAACCATGGAAAAGGCAGGAGAGTGGTAAAGTACTGTTTTCTCTAAGTCTGAAGGCTGCCCACACTGTGCCTGTGTGCCGCAGCTTGCATCTTCGCCTTTGGGAAGCTGCCGCTCGCCGATTCTCCCGGAGGCGAAGAAGCGGCTTCTTCGCACACAGAGCATTGTGGCGAGCGCAGGGAGCTGCTGAGAGCGGTTTGTGCCGAAAGAAGCCCGGGACCGGCACTTAGCTTCGGAGAGCTGCGTATCTGCGTCTTCTGCGTGTCTTGCCGCTCTACACTCAGCCAAAAGCTTTTCCACCATATCTTGCAAGGAGAAACTCTGCCAGGAAAGAAAACATCCAAAATCTTGTTCTAAAGCTTGCACGGGGGTCTGCAAAGAGTTTGGCAAGAATGAAAGGTAGTTGTCCAAAACTCGTTCTTTTCCAATAGAATAACCATGGAAAAGGCAGGAGAGTGGTAAAGTACTGTTTTCTCTAAGTCTGAAGGCTGCCCACACTGTGCCTGTGTGCCGCAGCTTGCATCTTCGCCTTTGGGAAGCTGCCGCTCGCCGATTCTCCCGCAGGCGAAGAAGCGGCTTCTTCGCACACAGAGCATTGTGGCGAGCGCAGGGAGCTCCTGAGAGCGGTTTGTGCCGAAAGAAGCCCGGGACCGGCACTTAGCTTCGGAGAGCTGCGTATCTGCGTCTTCTGCGTGTCTTGCCGCTCTACACTCAGCAAAAAGCTTTTCCACCATATCTTGCAAGGAGAAACTCTGCCAGGAAAGAAAACATCCAAAATCTGGTTCTAAAGCTTGCACGGGGGTCTGCAAAGAGTTTGGCAAGAATGAAAGGTAGTTGTCCAAAACTCGTTCTTTTCCAATAGAATAACCATGGAAAAGGCAGGAGAGTGGTAAAGTACTGTTTTCTCTAAGTCTGAAGGCTGCCCACACTGTGCCTGTGTGCTGCAGCTTGCATCTTCGCCTTTGCGAAGCTGCCGCTCGCCGATTCTCCCGGAGGCGAAGAAGCGGCTTCTTCGCACATAGAGCATTGTGGCGAGCGCAGGGAGCTCCTGAGAGCGGTTTGTGCCGAAAGAAGCCCGGGACCGGCACTTAGCTTCGGAGAGCTGCGTATCCGCGTCTTCTGCGTGTCTTGCCGCTCTACACTCAGCAAAAAGCTTTTCCACCATATCTTGCAAGGAGAAACTCTGCCAGGAAAGAAAACATCCAAAAACTTGTTCTAAAGCTTGCACGGGGGTCTGCAAAGAGTTTGGCAAGAATGAAAGGTAGTTGTCCAAAACTCGTTCTTTTCCAATAGAATAACCATGGAAAAGGCAGGAGAGTGGTAAAGTACTGTTTTCTCTAAGTCTGAAGGCTGCCCACACTGTGCCTGTGTGCTGCAGCTTGCATCTTCGCCTTTGGGAAGCTGCCGCTCGCCGATTCTCCCGGAGGCGAAGAAGCGGCTTCTTCGCACACAGAGCATTGTGGCGAGCGCAGGGAGCTCCTGAGAGCGGTTTGTGCCGAAAGAAGCCCGGGACCGGCACTTAGCTTCGGAGAGCTGCGTATCTGCGTCTTCTGCGTGTCTTGCCGCTCTATACTCAGCAAAAAGCTTTTCCACCATATCTTGCAAGGAGAAACTCTGCCAGGAAAGAAAACATCCAAAATCTTGTTCTAAAGCTTGCACGGGGGTCTGCAAAGAGTTTGGCAAGAATGAAAGGTAGTTGTCCAAAACTCGTTCTTTTCCAATAGAATAACCATGGAAAAGGCAGGAGAGTGGTAAAGTACTGTTTTCTCTAAGTCTGAATGCTGCCCACACTGTGCCTGTGTGCTGCAGCTTGCATCTTCGCCTTTGGGAAGCTGCCGCTCGCCGATTCTCCCGGAGGCGAAGAAGCGGCTTCTTCGCACACAGAGCATTGTGGCGAGCGCAGGGAGCTCCTGAGAGCGGTTTGTGCCGAAAGAAGCCCGGGACCGGCACTTAGCTTCGGAGAGCTGCGTATCTGCGTCTTCTGCGTGTCTTGCCGCTCTACACTCAGCCAAAAGCTTTTCCACCATATCTTGCAAGGAGAAACTCTGCCAGGAAAGAAAACATCCAAAATCTTGTTCTAAAGCTTGCACGGGGGTCTGCAAAGAGTTTGGCAAGAATGAAAGGTAGTTGTCCAAAACTCGTTCTTTTCCAATAGAATAACCATGGAAAAGGCAGGAGAGTGGTAAAGTACTGTTTTCTCTAAGTCTGAAGGCTGCCCACACTGTGCCTGTGTGCCGCAGCTTGCATCTTCGCCTTTGGGAAGCTGCCGCTCGCCGATTCTCCCGCAGGCGAAGAAGCGGCTTCTTCGCACACAGAGCATTGTGGCGAGCGCAGGGAGCTCCTGAGAGCGGTTTGTGCCGAAAGAAGCCCGGGACCGGCACTTAGCTTCGGAGAGCTGCGTATCTGCGTCTTCTGCGTGTCTTGCCGCTCTACACTCAGCCAAAAGCTTTTCCACCATATCTTGCAAGGAGAAACTCTGCCAGGAAAGAAAACATCCAAAATCTTGTTCTAAAGCTTGCACGGGGGTCTGCAAAGAGTTTGGCAAGAATGAAAGGTAGTTGTCCAAAACTCGTTCTTTTCCAATAGAATAACCATGGAAAAGGCAGGAGAGTGGTAAAGTACTGTTTTCTCTAAGTCTGAAGGCTGCCCACACTGTGCCTGTGTGCCGCAGCTTGCATCTTCGCCTTTGGGAAGCTGCCGCTCGCCGATTCTCCCGCAGGCGAAGAAGCGGCTTCTTCGCACACAGAGCATTGTGGCGAGCGCAGGGAGCTCCTGAGAGCGGTTTGTGCCGAAAGAAGCCCGGGACCGGCACTTAGCTTCGGAGAGCTGCGTATCTGCGTCTTCTGCGTGTCTTGCCGCTCTACACTCAGCAAAAAGCTTTTCCACCATATCTTGCAAGGAGAAACTCTGCCAGGAAAGAAAACATCCAAAATCTGGTTCTAAAGCTTGCACGGGGGTCTGCAAAGAGTTTGGCAAGAATGAAAGGTAGTTGTCCAAAACTCGTTCTTTTCCAATAGAATAACCATGGAAAAGGCAGGAGAGTGGTAAAGTACTGTTTTCTCTAAGTCTGAAGGCTGCCCACACTGTGCCTGTGTGCTGCAGCTTGCATCTTCGCCTTTGCGAAGCTGCCGCTCGCCGATTCTCCCGGAGGCGAAGAAGCGGCTTCTTCGCACACAGAGCATTGTGGCGAGCGCAGGGAGCTCCTGAGAGCGGTTTGTGCCGAAAGAAGCCCGGGACCGGCACTTAGCTTCGGAGAGCTGCGTATCCGCGTCTTCTGCGTGTCTTGCCGCTCTACACTCAGCAAAAAGCTTTTCCACCATATCTTGCAAGGAGAAACTCTGCCAGGAAAGAAAACATCCAAAAACTTGTTCTAAAGCTTGCACGGGGGTCTGCAAAGAGTTTGGCAAGAATGAAAGGTAGTTGTCCAAAACTCGTTCTTTTCCAATAGAATAACCATGGAAAAGGCAGGAGAGTGGTAAAGTACTGTTTTCTCTAAGTCTGAAGGCTGCCCACACTGTGCCTGTGTGCTGCAGCTTGCATCTTCGCCTTTGGGAAGCTGCCGCTCGCCGATTCTCCCGGAGGCGAAGAAGCGGCTTCTTCGCACACAGAGCATTGTGGCGAGCGCAGGGAGCTCCTGAGAGCGGTTTGTGCCGAAAGAAGCCCGGGACCGGCACTTAGCTTCGGAGAGCTGCGTATCTGCGTCTTCTGCGTGTCTTGCCGCTCTACACTCAGCCAAAAGCTTTTCCACCATATCTTGCAAGGAGAAACTCTGCCAGGAAAGAAAACATCCAAAATCTTGTTCTAAAGCTTGCACGGGGGTCTGCAAAGAGTTTGGCAAGAATGAAAGGTAGTTGTCCAAAACTCGTTCTTTTCCAATAGAATAACCATGGAAAAGGCAGGAGAGTGGTAAAGTACTGTTTTCTCTAAGTCTGAATGCTGCCCACACTGTGCCTGTGTGCTGCAGCTTGCATCTTCGCCTTTGGGAAGCTGCCGCTCGCCGATTCTCCCGGAGGCGAAGAAGCGGCTTCTTCGCACACAGAGCATTGTGGCGAGCGCAGGGAGCTCCTGAGAGCGGTTTGTGCCGAAAGAAGCCCGGGACCGGCACTTAGCTTCGGAGAGCTGCGTATCCGCGTCTTCTGCGTGTCTTGCCGCTCTACACTCAGCAAAAAGCTTTTCCACCATATCTTGCAAGGAGAAACTCTGCCAGGAAAGAAAACATCCAAAATCTTGTTCTAAAGCTTGCACGGGGGTCTGCAAAGAGTTTGGCAAGAATGAAAGGTAGTTGTCCAAAACTCGTTCTTTTCCAATAGAATAACCATGGAAAAGGCAGGAGAGTGGTAAAGTACTGTTTTCTCTAAGTCTGAAGGCTGCCCACACTGTGCCTGTGTGCTGCAGCTTGCATCTTCGCCTTTGGGAAGCTGCCGCTCGCCGATTCTCCCGGAGGCGAAGAAGCGGCTTCTTCGCACACAGAGCATTGTGGCGAGCGCAGGGAGCTCCTGAGAGCGGTTTGTGCCGAAAGAAGCCCGGGACCGGCACTTAGCTTCGGAGAGCTGCGTATCCGCGTCTTCTGCGTGTCTTGCCGCTCTACACTCAGCAAAAAGCTTTTCCACCATATCTTGCAAGGAGAAACTCTGCCAGGAAAGAAAACATCCAAAATCTTGTTCTAAAGCTTGCACGGGGGTCTGCAAAGAGTTTGGCAAGAATGAAAGGTAGTTGTCCAAAACTCGTTCTTTTCCAATAGAATAACCATGGAAAAGGCAGGAGAGTGGTAAAGTACTGTTTTCTCTAAGTCTGAAGGCTGCCCACACTGTGCCTGTGTGCTGCAGCTTGCATCTTCGCCTTTGGGAAGCTGCCGCTCGCCGATTCTCCCGCAGGCGAAGAAGCGGCTTCTTCGCACACAGAGCATTGTGGCGAGCGCAGGGAGCTCCTGAGAGCGGTTTGTGCCGAAAGAAGCCCGGGACCGGCACTTAGCTTCGGAGAGCTGCGTATCTGCGTCTTCTGTGTGTCTTGCCGCTCTACACTCAGCAAAAAGCTTTTCCACCATATCTTGCAAGGAGAAACTCTGACAGGAAAGAAAACATCCAAAATCTTGTTCTAAAGCTTGCACGGGGGTCTGCAAAGAGTTTGGCAAGAATGAAAGGTAGTTGTCCAAAACTCGTTCTTTTCCAATAGAATAACCATGGAAAAGGCAGGAGAGTGGTAAAGTACTGTTTTCTCTAAGTCTGAAGGCTGCCCACACTGTGCCTGCGTGCTGCAGCTTGCATCTTCGCCTTTGGCAAGCTGCCGCTCGCCGATTCTCCCGGAGGCGAAGAAGCGGCTTCTTCGCACACAGAGCATTGTGGCGAGCGCAGGGAGCTGCTGAGAGCGGTTTGTGCCGAAAGAAGCCCGGGACCGGCACTTAGCTTCGGAGAGCTGCGTATCTGCGTCTTCTGCGTGTCTTGCCGCTCTACACTCAGCCAAAAGCTTTTCCACCATATCTTGCAAGGAGAAACTCTGCCAGGAAAGAAAACATCCAAAATCTTGTTCTAAAGCTTGCACGGGGGTCTGCAAAGAGTTTGGCAAGAATGAAAGGTAGTTGTCCAAAACTCGTTCTTTTCCAATAGAATAACCATGGAAAAGGCAGGAGAGTGGTAAAGTACTGTTTTCTCTAAGTCTGAAGGCTGCCCACACTGTGCCTGCGTGCTGCAGCTTGCATCTTCGCCTTTGGGAAGCTGCCGCTCGCCGATTCTCCCGCAGGCGAAGAAGCGGCTTCTTCGCACACAGAGCATTGTGGCGAGCGCAGGGAGCTCCTGAGAGCGGTTTGTGCCGAAAGAAGCCCGGGACCGGCACTTAGCTTCGGAGAGCTGCGTATCTGCGTCTTCTGCGTGTCTTGCCGCTCTATACTCAGCAAAAAGCTTTTCCACCATATCTTGCAAGGAGAAACTCTGCCAGGAAAGAAAACATCCAAAATCTTGTTCTAAAGCTTGCACGCAGGTCTGCAAAGAGTTTGGCAAGAATGAAAGGTAGTTGTCCAAAACTCGTTCTTTTCCAATAGAATAACCATGGAAAAGGCAGGAGAGTGGTAAAGTACTGTTTTCTCTAAGTCTGAAGGCTGCCCACACTGTGCCTGTGTGCCGCAGCTTGCATCTTCGCCTTTGGGAAGCTGCCGCTCGCCGATTCTCCCGCAGGCGAAGAAGCGGCTTCTTCGCACACAGAGCATTGTGGCGAGCGCAGGGAGCTCCTGAGAGCGGTTTGTGCCGAAAGAAGCCCGGGACCGGCACTTAGCTTCGGAGAGCTGCGTATCTGCGTCTTCTGCGTGTCTTGCCGCTCTACACTCAGCAAAAAGCTTTTCCACCATATCTTGCAAGGAGAAACTCTGCCAGGGAAGAAAACATCCAAAATCTTGTTCTAAAGCTTGCACGGGGGTCTGCAAAGAGTTTGGCAAGAATGAAAGGTAGTTGTCCAAAACTCGTTCTTTTCCAATAGAATAACCATGGATAAGGCAGGAGAGTGGTAAAGTACTGTTTTCTCTAAGTCTGAATGCTGCCCACACTGTGCCTGTGTGCTGCAGCTTGCATCTTCGCCTTTGGGAAGCTGCCGCTCGCCGATTCTCCCGCAGGCGAAGAAGCGGCTTCTTCGCACACAGAGCATTGTGGCGAGCGCAGGGAGCTCCTGAGAGCGGTTTGTGCCGAAAGAAGCCCGGGACCGGCACTTAGCTTCGGAGAGCTGCGTATCTGCGTCTTCTGCGTGTCTTGCCGCTCTACACTCAGCAAAAAGCTTTTCCACCATATCTTGCAAGGAGAAACTCTGCCAGGAAAGAAAACATCCAAAATCTTGTTCTAAAGCTTGCACGGGGGTCTGCAAAGAGTTTGGCAAGAATGAAAGGTAGTTGTCCAAAACTCGTTCTTTTCCAATAGAATAACCATGGAAAAGGCAGGAGAGTGGTAAAGTACTGTTTTCTCTAAGTCTGAATGCTGCCCACACTGTGCCTGCGTGCTGCAGCTTGCATCTTCGCCTTTGGGAAGCTGCCGCTCGCCGATTCTCCCGGAGGCGAAGAAGCGGCTTCTTCGCACACAGAGCATTGTGGCGAGCGCAGGGAGCTCCTGAGAGCGGTTTGTGCCGAAAGAAGCCCGGGACCGGCACTTAGCTTCGGAGAGCTGCGTATCTGCGTCTTCTGCGTGTCTTG
The DNA here is from genome assembly GCF_037042795.1 of Molothrus aeneus. NCBI lineage: Eukaryota > Metazoa > Chordata > Aves > Passeriformes > Icteridae > Molothrus > Molothrus aeneus. The sequence goes on along the minus strand of NW_027099025.1, from coordinate 73,372 downwards.
CCGCTCTACACTCAGCAAAAAGCTTTTCCACCATATCTTGCAAGGAGAAACTCTGCCAGGAAAGAAAACATCCAAAATCTTGTTCTAAAGCTTGCACGGGGGTCTGCAAAGAGTTTGGCAAGAATGAAAGGTAGTTGTCCAAAACTCCTTCTTTTCCAATAGAATAACCATGGATAAGGCAGGAGAGTGGTAAAGTACTGTTTTATCTAAGTCTGAATGCTGCCCACACTGTGCCTGTGTGCTGCAGCTTGCATCTTTGCCTTTGGGAAGCTGCCGCTCGCCGATTCTCCCGCAGGCGAAGAAGCGGCTTCTTCGCACACAGAGCATTGTGGCGAGCGCAGGGAGCTGCTGAGAGCGGTTTGTGCCGAAAGAAGCCCGGGACCGGCACTTAGCTTCGGAGAGCTGCGTATCTGCGTCTTCTGCGTGTCTTGCCGCTCTACACTCAGCAAAAAGCTTTTCCACCATATCTTGCAAGGAGAAACTCTGCCAGGAAAGAAAACATCCAAAATCTTGTTCTAAAGCTTGCACGGGGGTCTGCAAAGAGTTTGGCAAGAATGAAAGGTAGTTGTCCAAAACTCGTTCTTTTCCAATAGAATAACCATGGAAAAGGCAGGAGAGTGGTAAAGTACTGTTTTCTCTAAGTCTGAAGGCTGCCCACACTGTGCCTGTGTGCTGCAGCTTGCATCTTCGCCTTTGGGAAGCTGCCGCTCGCCGATTCTCCCGCAGGCGAAGAAGCGGCTTCTTCGCACACAGAGCATTGTGGCGAGCGCAGGGAGCTGCTGAGAGCGGTTTGTGCCGAAAGAAGCCCGGGACCGGCACTTAGCTTCGGAGAGCTGCGTATCTGCGTCTTCTGCGTGTCTTGCCGCTCTACACTCAGCAAAAAGCTTTTCCACCATATCTTGCAAGGAGAAACTCTGCCAGGAAAGAAAACATCCAAAATCTTGTTCTAAAGCTTGCACGGGGGTCTGCAAAGAGTTTGGCAAGAATGAAAGGTAGTTGTCCAAAACTCGTTCTTTTCCAATAGAATAACCATGGAAAAGGCAGGAGAGTGGTAAAGTACTGTTTTCTCTAAGTCTGAAGGCTGCCCACACTGTGCCTGTGTGCTGCAGCTTGCATCTTCGCCTTTGGGAAGCTGCCGCTCGCCGATTCTCCCGGAGGCGAAGAAGCGGCTTCTTCGCACACAGAGCATTGTGGCGAGCGCAGGGAGCTCCTGAGAGCGGTTTGTGCCGAAAGAAGCCCGGGACCGGCACTTAGCTTCGGAGAGCTGCGTATCTGCGTCTTCTGCGTGTCTTGCCGCTCTACACTCAGCCAAAAGCTTTTCCACCATATCTTGCAAGGAGAAACTCTGCCAGGAAAGAAAACATCCAAAATCTTGTTCTAAAGCTTGCACGGAGGTCTGCAAAGAGTTTGGCAAGAATGAAAGGTAGTTGTCCAAAACTCGTTCTTTTCCAATAGAATAACCATGGAAAAGGCAGGAGAGTGGTAAAGTACTGTTTTCTCTAAGTCTGAAGGCTGCCCACACTGTGCCTGTGTGCTGCAGCTTGCATCTTCGCCTTTGGGAAGCTGCCGCTCGCCGATTCTCCCGGAGGCGAAGAAGCGGCTTCTTCGCACACAGAGCATTGTGGCGAGCGCAGGGAGCTCCTGAGAGCGGTTTGTGCCGAAAGAAGCCCGGGACCGGCACTTAGCTTCGGAGAGCTGCGTATCTGCGTCTTCTGCGTGTCTTGCCGCTCTACACTCAGCAAAAAGCTTTTCCACCATATCTTGCAAGGAGAAACTCTGCCAGGAAAGAAAACATCCAAAATCTTGTTCTAAAGCTTGCACGGGGGTCTGCAAAGAGTTTGGCAAGAATGAAAGGTAGTTGTCCAAAACTCGTTCTTTTCCAATAGAATAACCATGGAAAAGGCAGGAGAGTGGTAAAGTACTGTTTTCTCTAAGTCTGAAGGCTGCCCACACTGTGCCTGTGTGCTGCAGCTTGCATCTTCGCCTTTGGGAAGCTGCCGCTCGCCGATTCTCCCGGAGGCGAAGAAGCGGCTTCTTCGCACACAGAGCATTGTGGCGAGCGCAGGGAGCTCCTGAGAGCGGTTTGTGCCGAAAGAAGCCCGGGACCGGCACTTAGCTTCGGAGAGCTGCGTATCTGCGTCTTCTGCGTGTCTTGCCGCTCTACACTCAGCCAAAAGCTTTTCCACCATATCTTGCAAGGAGAAACTCTGCCAGGAAAGAAAACATCCAAAATCTTGTTCTAAAGCTTGCACGGGGGTCTGCAAAGAGTTTGGCAAGAATGAAAGGTAGTTGTCCAAAACTCGTTCTTTTCCAATAGAATAACCATGGAAAAGGCAGGAGAGTGGTAAAGTACTGTTTTCTCTAAGTCTGAAGGCTGCCCACACTGTGCCTGTGTGCTGCAGCTTGCATCTTCGCCTTTGGGAAGCTGCCGCTCGCCGATTCTCCCGCAGGCGAAGAAGCGGCTTCTTCGCACACAGAGCATTGTGGCGAGCGCAGGGAGCTCCTGAGAGCGGTTTGTGCCGAAAGAAGCCCGGGACCGGCACTTAGCTTCGGAGAGCTGCGTATCTGCGTCTTCTGCGTGTCTTGCCGCTCTATACTCAGCAAAAAGCTTTTCCACCATATCTTGCAAGGAGAAACTCTGCCAGGAAAGAAAACATCCAAAATCTTGTTCTAAAGCTTGCACGGGGGTCTGCAAAGAGTTTGGCAAGAATGAAAGGTAGTTGTCCAAAACTCGTTCTTTTCCAATAGAATAACCATGGAAAAGGCAGGAGAGTGGTAAAGTACTGTTTTCTCTAAGTCTGAATGCTGCCCACACTGTGCCTGTGTGCTGCAGCTTGCATCTTCGCCTTTGGGAAGCTGCCGCTCGCCGATTCTCCCGGAGGCGAAGAAGCGGCTTCTTCGCACACAGAGCATTGTGGCGAGCGCAGGGAGCTCCTGAGAGCGGTTTGTGCCGAAAGAAGCCCGGGACCGGCACTTAGCTTCGGAGAGCTGCGTATCCGCGTCTTCTGCGTGTCTTGCCGCTCTACACTCAGCAAAAAGCTTTTCCACCATATCTTGCAAGGAGAAACTCTGCCAGGAAAGAAAACATCCAAAATCTTGTTCTAAAGCTTGCACGGGGGTCTGCAAAGAGTTTGGCAAGAATGAAAGGTAGTTGTCCAAAACTCGTTCTTTTCCAATAGAATAACCATGGAAAAGGCAGGAGAGTGGTAAAGTACTGTTTTCTCTAAGTCTGAAGGCTGCCCACACCGTGCCTGTGTGCTGCAGCTTGCATCTTCGCCTTTGGGAAGATGCCGCTCGCCGATTCTCCCGCAGGCGAAGAAGCGGCTTCTTCGCACACAGAGCATTGTGGCGAGCGCAGGGAGCTCCTGAGAGCGGTTTGTGCCGAAAGAAGCCCGGGACCGGCACTTAGCTTCGGAGAGCTGCGTATCTGCGTCTTCTGCGTGTCTTGCCGCTCTACACTCAGCAAAAAGCTTTTCCACCATATCTTGCAAGGAGAAACTCTGCCAGGAAAGAAAACATCCAAAATCTTGTTCTAAAGCTTGCACGGAGGTCTGCAAAGAGTTTGGCAAGAATGAAAGGTAGTTGTCCAAAACTCGTTCTTTTCCAATAGAATAACCATGGAAAAGGCAGGAGAGTGGTAAAGTACTGTTTTCTCTAAGTCTGAAGGCTTCCCACACTGTGCCTGTGTGCTGCAGCTTGCATCTTCGCCTTTGGGAAGCTGCCGCTCGCCGATTCTCCCGGAGGCGAAGAAGCGGCTTCTTCGCACACAGAGCATTGTGGCGAGCGCAGGGAGCTCCTGAGAGCGGTTTGTGCCGAAAGAAGCCCGGGACCGGCACTTAGCTTCGGAGAGCTGCGTAAACGCGTCTTCTGCGTGTCTTGCCGCTCTACACTCAGCAAAAAGCTTTTCCACCATATCTTGCAAGGAGAAACTCTGCCAGGAAAGAAAACATCCAAAATCTTGTTCTAAAGCTTGCACGGGGGTCTGCAAAGAGTTTGGCAAGAATGAAAGGTAGTTGTCCAAAACTCGTTCTTTTCCAATAGAATAACCATGGAAAAGGCAGGAGAGTGGTAAAGTACTGTTTTCTCTAAGTCTGAAGGCTGCCCACACTGAGCCTGTGTGCTGCAGCTTGCATCTTCGCCTTTTGGAAGCTGCCGCTCGCCGATTCTCCCGCAGGCGAAGAAGCGGCTTCTTCGCACACAGAGCATTGTGGCCAGCGCAGGGAGCTCCTGAGAGCGGTTTGTGCCGAAAGAAGCCCGGGACCGGCACTTAGCTTCGGAGAGCTGCGTATCCGCGTCTTCTGCGTGTCTTGCCGCTCTACACTCAGCAAAAAGCTTTTCCACCATATCTTGCAAGGAGAAACTCTGCCAGGAAAGAAAACATCCAAAATCTTGTTCTAAAGCTTGCACGGGGGTCTGCAAAGAGTTTGGCAAGAATGAAAGGTAGTTGTCCAAAACTCGTTCTTTTCCAATAGAATAACCATGGAAAAGGCAGGAGAGTGGTAAAGTACTGTTTTCTCTAAGTCTGAAGGCTGCCCACACTGTGCCTGTGTGCTGCAGCTTGCATCTTCGCCTTTGGGAAGCTGCCGCTCGCCGATTCTCCCGGAGGCGAAGAAGCGGCTTCTTCGCACACAGAGCATTGTGGCGAGCGCAGGGAGCTCCTGAGAGCGGTTTGTGCCGAAAGAAGCCCGGGACCGGCACTTAGCTTCGGAGAGCTGCGTATCTGCGTCTTCTGCGTGTCTTGCCGCTCTACACTCAGCAAAAAGCTTTTCCACCATATCTTGCAAGGAGAAACTCTGCCAGGAAAGAAAACATCCAAAATCTTGTTCTAAAGCTTGCACGGGGGTCTGCAAAGAGTTTGGCAAGAATGAAAGGTAGTTGTCCAAAACTCGTTCTTTTCCAATAGAATAACCATGGAAAAGGCAGGAGAGTGGTAAAGTACTGTTTTCTCTAAGTCTGAAGGCTGCCCACACTGTGCCTGTGTGCTGCAGCTTGCATCTTCGCCTTTGGGAAGCTGCCGCTCGCCGATTCTCCCGGAGGCGAAGAAGCGGCTTCTTCGCACACAGAGCATTGTGGCGAGCGCAGGGAGCTCCTGAGAGCGGTTTGTGCCGAAAGAAGCCCGGGACCGGCACTTAGCTTCGGAGAGCTGCGTATCTGCGTCTTCTGCGTGTCTTGCCACTCTACACTCAGCCAAAAGCTTTTCCACCATATCTTGCAAGGAGAAACTCTGCCAGGAAAGAAAACATCCAAAATCTTGTTCTAAAGCTTGCACGGGGGTCTGCAAAGAGTTTGGCAAGAATGAAAGGTAGTTGTCCAAAACTCGTTCTTTTCCAATAGAATAACCATGGAAAAGGCAGGAGAGTGGTAAAGTACTGTTTTCTCTAAGTCTGAAGGCTGCCCACACTGTGCCTGTGTGCTGCAGCTTGCATCTTCGCCTTTGGCAAGCTGCCGCTCGCCGATTCTCCCGGAGGCGAAGAAGCGGCTTCTTCGCACACAGAGCATTGTGGCGAGCGCAGGGAGCTCCTGAGAGCGGTTTGTGCCGAAAGAAGCCCGGGACCGGCACTTAGCTTCGGAGAGCTGCGTATCTGCGTCTTCTGCGTGTCTTGCCGCTCTATACTCAGCAAAAAGCTTTTCCACCATATCTTGCAAGGAGAAACTCTGCCAGGAAAGAAAACATCCAAAATCTTGTTCTAAAGCTTGCACGCAGGTCTGCAAAGAGTTTGGCAAGAATGAAAGGTAGTTGTCCAAAACTCGTTCTTTTCCAATAGAATAACCATGGAAAAGGCAGGAGAGTGGTAAAGTACTGTTTTCTCTAAGTCTGAAGGCTGCCCACACTGTGCCTGTGTGCCGCAGCTTGCATCTTCGCCTTTGGGAAGCTGCCGCTCGCCGATTCTCCCGCAGGCGAAGAAGCGGCTTCTTCGCACACAGAGCATTGTGGCGAGCGCAGGGAGCTCCTGAGAGCGGTTTGTGCCGAAAGAAGCCCGGGACCGGCACTTAGCTTCGGAGAGCTGCGTATCTGCGTCTTCTGCGTGTCTTGCCGCTCTACACTCAGCAAAAAGCTTTTCCACCATATCTTGCAAGGAGAAACTCTGCCAGGGAAGAAAACATCCAAAATCTTGTTCTAAAGCTTGCACGGGGGTCTGCAAAGAGTTTGGCAAGAATGAAAGGTAGTTGTCCAAAACTCGTTCTTTTCCAATAGAATAACCATGGATAAGGCAGGAGAGTGGTAAAGTACTGTTTTCTCTAAGTCTGAATGCTGCCCACACTGTGCCTGTGTGCTGCAGCTTGCATCTTCGCCTTTGGGAAGCTGCCGCTCGCCGATTCTCCCGCAGGCGAAGAAGCGGCTTCTTCGCACACAGAGCATTGTGGCGAGCGCAGGGAGCTCCTGAGAGCGGTTTGTGCCGAAAGAAGCCCGGGACCGGCACTTAGCTTCGGAGAGCTGCGTATCTGCGTCTTCTGCGTGTCTTGCCGCTCTACACTCAGCAAAAAGCTTTTCCACCATATCTTGCAAGGAGAAACTCTGCCAGGAAAGAAAACATCCAAAATCTTGTTCTAAAGCTTGCACGGGGGTCTGCAAAGAGTTTGGCAAGAATGAAAGGTAGTTGTCCAAAACTCCTTCTTTTCCAATAGAATAACCATGGAAAAGGCAGGAGAGTGGTAAAGTACTGTTTTATCTAAGTCTGAAGGCTGCCCACACTGTGCCTGTGTGCTGCAGCTTGCATCTTTGCCTTTGGGAAGCTGCCGCTCGCCGATTCTCCCGGAGGCGAAGAAGCGGCTTCTTCGCACACAGAGCATTGTGGCGAGCGCAGGGAGCTGCTGAGAGCGGTTTGTGCCGAAAGAAGCCCGGGACCGGCACTTAGCTTCGGAGAGCTGCGTATCTGCGTCTTCTGCGTGTCTTGCCGCTCTACACTCAGCAAAAAGCTTTTCCACCATATCTTGCAAGGAGAAACTCTGCCAGGAAAGAAAACATCCAAAATCTTGTTCTAAAGCTTGCACGGGGGTCTGCAAAGAGTTTGGCAAGAATGAAAGGTAGTTGTCCAAAACTCGTTCTTTTCCAATAGAATAACCATGGAAAAGGCAGGAGAGTGGTAAAGTACTGTTTTCTCTAAGTCTGAAGGCTGCCCACACTGTGCCTGCGTGCTGCAGCTTGCATCTTCGCCTTTGGGAAGCTGCCGCTCGCCGATTCTCCCGGAGGCGAAGAAGCGGCTTCTTCGCACACAGAGCATTGTGGCGAGCGCAGGGAGCTCCTGAGAGCGGTTTGTGCCGAAAGGAGCCCGGGACCGGCACTTAGCTTCGGAGAGCTGCGTATCCGCGTCTTCTGCGTGTCTTGCCGCTCTACACTCAGCAAAAAGCTTTTCCACCATATCTTGCAAGGAGAAACTCTGCCAGGAAAGAAAACATCCAAAATCTTGTTCTAAAGCTTGCACGGGGGTCTGCAAAGAGTTTGGCAAGAATGAAAGGTAGTTGTCCAAAACTCGTTCTTTTCCAATAGAATAACCATGGAAAAGGCAGGAGAGTGGTAAAGTACTGTTTTCTCTAAGTCTGAATGCTGCCCACACTGTGCCTGTGTGCTGCAGCTTGCATCTTCGCCTTTGGGAAGCTGCCGCTCGCCGATTCTCCCGGAGGCGAAGAAGCGGCTTCTTCGCACACAGAGCATTGTGGCGAGCGCAGGGAGCTCCTGAGAGCGGTTTGTGCCGAAAGAAGCCCGGGACCGGCACTTAGCTTCGGAGAGCTGCGTATCTGCGTCTTCTGCGTGTCTTGCCGCTCTACACTCAGCAAAAAGCTTTTCCACCATATCTTGCAAGGAGAAACTCTGCCAGGAAAGAAAACATCCAAAATCTTGTTCTAAAGCTTGCACGGGGGTCTGCAAAGAGTTTGGCAAGAATGAAAGGTAGTTGTCCAAAACTCGTTCTTTTCCAATAGAATAACCATGGAAAAGGCAGGAGAGTGGTAAAGTACTGTTTTTTCTAAGTCTGAAGGCTGCCCACACTGTGCCTGTGTGCTGCAGCTTGCATCTTCGCCTTTGGCAAGCTGCCGCTCGCCGATTCTCCCGGAGGCGAAGAAGCGGCTTCTTCGCACACAGAGCATTGTGGCGAGCGCAGGGAGCTCCTGAGAGCGGTTTGTGCCGAAAGAAGCCCGGGACCGGCACTTAGCTTCGGAGAGCTGCGTATCTGCGTCTTCTGCGTGTCTTGCCGCTCTACACTCAGCCAAAAGCTTTTCCACCATATCTTGCAAGGAGAAACTCTGCCAGGAAAGAAAACATCCAAAATCTTGTTCTAAAGCTTGCACGGGGGTCTGCAAAGAGTTTGGCAAGAATGAAAGGTAGTTGTCCAAAACTCGTTCTTTTCCAATAGAATAACCATGGAAAAGGCAGGAGAGTGGTAAAGTACTGTTTTCTCTAAGTCTGAAGGCTGCCCACACTGTGCCTGTGTGCTGCAGCTTGCATCTTCGCCTTTGGCAAGCTGCCGCTCGCCGATTCTCCCGCAGGCGAAGAAGCGGCTTCTTCGCACACAGAGCATTGTGGCGAGCGCAGGGAGCTCCTGAGAGCGGTTTGTGCCGAAAGAAGCCCGGGACCGGCACTTAGCTTCGGAGAGCTGCGTATCTGCGTCTTCTGCGTGTCTTGCCGCTCTATACTCAGCAAAAAGCTTTTCCACCATATCTTGCAAGGAGAAACTCTGCCAGGAAAGAAAACATCCAAAATCTTGTTCTAAAGCTTGCACGGGGGTCTGCAAAGAGTTTGGCAAGAATGAAAGGTAGTTGTCCAAAACTCGTTCTTTTCCAATAGAATAACCATGGAAAAGGCAGGAGAGTGGTAAAGTACTGTTTTCTCTAAGTCTGAATGCTGCCCACACTGTGCCTGCGTGCTGCAGCTTGCATCTTCGCCTTTGGCAAGCTGCCGCTCGCCGATTCTCCCGCAGGCGAAGAAGCGGCTTCTTCGCACACAGAGCATTGTGGCGAGCGCAGGGAGCTCCTGAGAGCGGTTTGTGCCGAAAGAAGCCCGGGACCGGCACTTAGCTTCGGAGAGCTGCGTATCTGCGTCTTCTGCGTGTCTTGCCGCTCTACACTCAGCAAAAAGCTTTTCCACCATATCTTGCAAGGAGAAACTCTGCCAGGAAAGAAAACATCCAAAATCTTGTTCTAAAGCTTGCACGGGGGTCTGCAAAGAGTTTGGCAAGAATGAAAGGTAGTTGTCCAAAACTCGTTCTTTTCCAATAGAATAACCATGGAAAAGGCAGGAGAGTGGTAAAGTACTGTTTTCTCTAAGTCTGAAGGCTGCCCACACTGAGCCTGTGTGCTGCAGCTTGCATCTTCGCCTTTTGGAAGCTGCCGCTCGCCGATTCTCCCGCAGGCGAAGAAGCGGCTTCTTCGCACACAGAGCATTGTGGCCAGCGCAGGGAGCTCCTGAGAGCGGTTTGTGCCGAAAGAAGCCCGGGACCGGCACTTAGCTTCGGAGAGCTGCGTATCCGCGTCTTCTGCGTGTCTTGCCGCTCTACACTCAGCAAAAAGCTTTTCCACCATATCTTGCAAGGAGAAACTCTGCCAGGAAAGAAAACATCCAAAATCTTGTTCTAAAGCTTGCACGGGGGTCTGCAAAGAGTTTGGCAAGAATGAAAGGTAGTTGTCCAAAACTCGTTCTTTTCCAATAGAATAACCATGGAAAAGGCAGGAGAGTGGTAAAGTACTGTTTTCTCAAAGTCTGAAGGCTGCCCACACTGTGCCTGTGTGCTGCAGCTTGCATCTTCGCCTTTGCGAAGCTGCCGCTCGCCGATTCTCCCGGAGGCGAAGAAGCGGCTTCTTCGCACACAGAGCATTGTGGCGAGCGCAGGGAGCTCCTGAGAGCGGTTTGTGCCGAAAGAAGCCCGGGACCGGCACTTAGCTTCGGAGAGCTGCGTATCTGCGTCTTCTGCGTGTCTTGCCGCTCTACACTCAGCCAAAAGCTTTTCCACCATATCTTGCAAGGAGAAACTCTGCCAGGAAAGAAAACATCCAAAATCTTGTTCTAAAGCTTGCACGGGGGTCTGCAAAGAGTTTGGCAAGAATGAAAGGTAGTTGTCCAAAACTCGTTCTTTTCCAATAGAATAACCATGGAAAAGGCAGGAGAGTGGTAAAGTACTGTTTTCTCTAAGTCTGAAGGCTGCCCACACTGTGCCTGTGTGCTGCAGCTTGCATCTTCGCCTTTGGGAAGCTGCCGCTCGCCGATTCTCCCGCAGGCGAAGAAGCGGCTTCTTCGCACACAGAGCATTGTGGCGAGCGCAGGGAGCTCCTGAGAGCGGTTTGTGCCAAAAGAAGCCCGGGACCGGCACTTAGCTTCGGAGAGCTGCGTATCTGCGTCTTCTGCGTGTCTTGCCGCTCTACACTCAGCAAAAAGCTTTTCCACCATATCTTGCAAGGAGAAACTCTGCCAGGAAAGAAAACATCCAAAATCTTGTTCTAAAGCTTGCACGGGGGTCTGCAAAGAGTTGGGCAAGAATGAAAGGTAGTTGTCCAAAACTCGTTCTTTTCCAATAGAATAACCATGGAAAAGGCAGGAGAGTGGTAAAGTACTGTTTTCTCTAAGTCTGAAGGCTGCCCACACTGTGCCTGTGTGCTGCAGCTTGCATCTTCGCCTTTGGGAAGCTGCCGCTCGCCGATTCTCCCGGAGGCGAAGAAGCGGCTTCTTCGCACACAGAGCATTGTGGCGAGCGCAGGGAGCTCCTGAGAGCGGTTTGTGCCGAAAGAAGCCCGGGACCGGCACTTAGCTTCGGAGAGCTGCGTATCTGCGTCTTCTGCGTGTCTTGCCGCTCTACACTCAGCCAAAAGCTTTTCCACCATATCTTGCAAGGAGAAACTCTGCCAGGAAAGAAAACATCCAAAATCTTGTTCTAAAGCTTGCACGGGGGTCTGCAAAGAGTTTGGCAAGAATGAAAGGTAGTTGTCCAAAACTCGTTCTTTTCCAATAGAATAACCATGGAAAAGGCAGGAGAGTGGTAAAGTACTGTTTTCTCTAAGTCTGAATGCTGCCCACACTGTGCCTGTGTGCTGCAGCTTGCATCTTCGCCTTTGGGAAGCTGCCGCTCGCCGATTCTCCCGGAGGCGAAGAAGCGGCTTCTTCGCACACAGAGCATTGTGGAGGGCGCAGGGAGCTCCTGAGAGAGGTTTGTGCCGAAAGAAGCCCGGGACCGGCACTTAGCTTCGGAGAGCTGCGTATCCGCGTCTTCTGCGTGTCTTGCCGCTCTACACTCAGCAAAAAGCTTTTCCACCATATCTTGCAAGAAGAAACTCTGCCAGGAAAGAAAACATCCAAAAACTTGTTCTAAAGCTTGCACGGGGGTCTGCAAAGAGTTTGGCAAGAATGAAAGGTAGTTGTCCAAAACTCGTTCTTTTCCAATAGAATAACCATGGAAAAGGCAGGAGAGTGGTAAAGTACTGTTTTCTCTAAGTCTGAAGGCTGCCCACACTGTGCCTGTGTGCTGCAGCTTGCATCTTCGCCTTTGGGAAGCTGCCGCTCGCCGATTCTCCCGGAGGCGAAGAAGCGACTTCTTCGCACACAGAGCATTGTGGCAAGCGCAGGGAGCTCCTGAGAGCGGTTTGTGCCGAAAGAAGCCCGGGACCGGCACTTAGCTTCGGAGAGCTGCGTATCTGCGTCTTCTGCGTGTCTTGCCGCTCTACACTCAGCCAAAAGCTTTTCCACCATATCTTGCAAGGAGAAACTCTGCCAGGAAAGAAAACATCCAAAATCTTGTTCTAAAGCTTGCACGGAGGTCTGCAAAGAGTTTGGCAAGAATGAAAGGTAGTTGTCCAAAACTCGTTCTTTTCCAATAGAATAACCATGGAAAAGGCAGGAGAGTGGTAAAGTACTGTTTTCTCTAAGTCTGAAGGCTGCCCACACTGTGCCTGTGTGCTGCAGCTTGCATCTTCGCCTTTGGGAAGCTGCCGCTCGCCGATTCTCCCGGAGGCGAAGAAGCGGCTTCTTCGCACACAGAGCATTGTGGCGAGCGCAGGGAGCTCCTGAGAGCGGTTTGTGCCGAAAGAAGCCCGGGACCGGCACTTAGCTTCGGAGAGCTGCGTATCTGCGTCTTCTGCGTGTCTTGCCGCTCTACACTCAGCCAAAAGCTTTTCCACCATATCTTGCAAGGAGAAACTCTGCCAGGAAAGAAAACATCCAAAATCTTGTTCTAAAGCTTGCACGCGGGTCTGCAAAGAGTTTGGCAAGAATGAAAGGTAGTTGTCCAAAACTCGTTCTTTTCCAATAGAATAACCATGGAAAAGGCAGGAGAGTGGTAAAGTACTGTTTTCTCTAAGTCTGAAGGCTGCCCACACTGTGCCTGTGTGCTGCAGCTTGCATCTTCGCCTTTGGGAAGCTGCCGCTCGCCGATTCTCCCGCAGGCGAAGAAGCGGCTTCTTCGCACACAGAGCATTGTGGCGAGCGCAGGGAGCTCCTGAGAGCGGTTTGTGCCGAAAGAAGCCCGGGACCGGCACTTAGCTTCGGAGAGCTGCGTATCTGCGTCTTCTGCGTGTCTTGCCGCTCTACACTCAGCAAAAAGCTTTTCCACCATATCTTGCAAGGAGAAACTCTGCCAGGAAAGAAAACATCCAAAATCTTGTTCTAAAGCTTGCACGGGGGTCTGCAAAGAGTTTGGCAAGAATGAAAGGTAGTTGTCCAAAACTCGTTCTTTTCCAATAGAATAACCATGGAAAAGGCAGGAGAGTGGTAAAGTACTGTTTTCTCTAAGTCTGAATGCTGCCCACACTGTGCCTGTGTGCTGCAGCTTGCATCTTCGCCTTTGGGAAGCTGCCGCTCGCCGATTCTCCCGGAGGCGAAGAAGAGGCTTCTTCACACACAGAGCATTGTGGCGAGCGCAGGGAGCTCCTGAGAGCGGTTTGTGCCGAAAGAAGCCCAGGACCGGCACTTAGCTTCGGAGAGCTGCGTATCTGCGTCTTCTGCGTGTCTTGCCGCTCAACACTCAGCAAAAAGCTTTTTCACCATATCTTGCAAGGAGAAACTCTGCCAGGAAAGAAAACATCCAAAATCTTGTTCTAAAGCTTGCACGGGGGTCTGCAAAGAGTTTGGCAAGAATGAAAGGTAGTTGTCCAAAACTCGTTCTTTTCCAATAGAATAACCATGGAAAAGGCAGGAGAGTGGTAAAGTACTGTTTTCTCTAAGTCTGAAGGCTGCCCACACTGTGCCTGTGTGCTGCAGCTTGCATCTTCGCCTTTGGGAAGCTGCCGCTCGCCGATTCTCCCGGAGGCGAAGAAGCGGCTTCTTCGCACACAGAGCATTGTGGCGAGCGCAGGGAGCTCCTGAGAGCGGTTTGTGCCGAAAGAAGCCCGGGACCGGCACTTAGCTTCGGAGAGCTGCGTATCTGCGTCTTCTGCGTGTCTTGCCGCTCTACACTCAGCAAAAAGCTTTTCCACCATATCTTGCAAGGAGAAACTCTGCCAGGAAAGAAAACATCCAAAATCTTGTTCTAAAGCTTGCACGGGGGTCTGCAAAGAGTTTGGCAAGAATGAAAGGTAGTTGTCCAAAACTCGTTCTTTTCCAATAGAATAACCATGGAAAAGGCAGGAGAGTGGTAAAGTACTGTTTTCTCTAAGTCTGAAGGCTGCCCACACTGTGCCTGTGTGCTGCAGCTTGCATCTTCGCCTTTGGGAAGCTGCCGCTCGCCGATTCTCCCGCAGGCGAAGAAGCGGCTTCTTCGCACACAGAGCATTGTGGCGAGCGCAGGGAGCTCCTGAGAGCGGTTTGTGCCGAAAGAAGCCCGGGACCGGCACTTAGCTTCGGAGAGCTGCGTATCTGCGTCTTCTGCGTGTCTTGCCGCTCTACACTCAGCCAAAAGCTTTTCCACCATATCTTGCAAGGAGAAACTCTGCCAGGAAAGAAAACATCCAAAATCTTGTTCTAAAGCTTGCACGGGGGTCTGCAAAGAGTTTGGCAAGAATGAAAGGTAGTTGTCCAAAACTCGTTCTTTTCCAATAGAATAACCATGGAAAAGGCAGGAGAGTGGTAAAGTACTGTTTTCTCTAAGTCTGAATGCTGCCCACACTGTGCCTGTGTGCTGCAGCTTGCATCTTCGCCTTTGGGAAGCTGCCGCTCGCCGATTCTCCCGGAGGCGAAGAAGCGGCTTCTTCGCACACAGAGCATTGTGGAGGGCGCAGGGAGCTCCTGAGAGAGGTTTGTGCCGAAAGAAGGCCGGGACCGGCACTTAGCTTCGGAGAGCTGCGTATCCGCGTCTTCTGCGTGTCTTGCCGCTCTACACTCAGCAAAAAGCTTTTCCACCATATCTTGCAAGAAGAAACTCTGCCAGGAAAGAAAACATCCAAAATCTTGTTCTAAAGCTTGCACGCAGGTCTGCAAAGAGTTTGGCAAGAATGAAAGGTAGTTGTCCAAAACTCGTTCTTTTCCAATAGAATAACCATGGAAAAGGCAGGAGAGTGGTAAAGTACTGTTTTCTCTAAGTCTGAAGGCTGCCCACACTGTGCCTGTGTGCTGCAGCTTGCATCTTCGCCTTTGGGAAGCTGCCGCTCGCCGATTCTCCCGGAGGCGAAGAAGCGGCTTCTTCGCACACAGAGCATTGTGGCGAGCGCAGGGAGCTCCTGAGAGCGGTTTGTGCCGAAAGAAGCCCGGGACCGGCACTTAGCTTCGGAGAGCTGCGTATCTGCGTCTTCTGCGTGTCTTGCCGCTCTACACTCAGCCAAAAGCTTTTCCACCATATCTTGCAAGGAGAAACTCTGCCAGGAAAGAAAACATCCAAAATCTTGTTCTAAAGCTTGCACGGGGGTCTGCAAAGAGTTTGGCAAGAATGAAAGGTAGTTGTCCAAAACTCGTTCTTTTCCAATAGAATAACCATGGAAAAGGCAGGAGAGTGGTAAAGTACTGTTTTCTCTAAGTCTGAAGGCTGCCCACACTGTGCCTGTGTGCTGCAGCTTGCATCTTCGCCTTTGGGAAGCTGCCGCTCGCCGATTCTCCCGGAGGCGAAGAAGCGGCTTCTTCGCACACAGAGCATTGTGGCGAGCGCAGGGAGCTCCTGAGAGCGGTTTGTGCCGAAAGAAGCCCGGGACCGGCACTTAGCTTCGGAGAGCTGCGTATCTGCGTCTTCTGCGTGTCTTGCCGCTCTACACTCAGCAAAAAGCTTTTCCACCATATCTTGCAAGGAGAAACTCTGCCAGGAAAGAAAACATCCAAAATCTTGTTCTAAAGCTTGCACGCGGGTCTGCAAAGAGTTTGGCAAGAATGAAAGGTAGTTGTCCAAAACTCGTTCTTTTCCAATAGAATAACCATGGAAAAGGCAGGAGAGTGGTAAAGTACTGTTTTCTCTAAGTCTGAATGCTGCCCACACTGTGCCTGTGTGCTGCAGCTTGCATCTTCGCCTTTGGGAAGCTGCCGCTCGCCGATTCTCCCGGAGGCGAAGAAGCGGCTTCTTCACACACAGAGCATTGTGGCGAGCGCAGGGAGCTCCTGAGAGCGGTTTGTGCCGAAAGAAGCCCAGGACCGGCACTTAGCTTCGGAGAGCTGCGTATCTGTGTCTTCTGCGTGTCTTGCCGCTCAACACTCAGCAAAAAGCTTTTTCACCATATCTTGCAAGGAGAAACTCTGCCAGGAAAGAAAACATCCAAAATCTTGTTCTAAAGCTTGCACGCAGGTCTGCAAAGAGTTTGGCAAGAATGAAAGGTAGTTGTCCAAAACTCGTTCTTTTCCAATATAATAACCATGGATAAGGCAGGAGAGTGGTAAAGTACTGTTTTCTCTAAGTCTGAAGGCTTCCCACATTGTGCCTGTGTGCTGCAGCTTGCATCTTCGCCTTTGGGAAGCTGCCGCTCGCCGATTCTCCCGCAGGCGAAGAAGCGGCTTCTTCGCACACAGAGCATTGTGGCGAGCGCAGGGAGCTCCTGAGAGCGGTTTGTGCCGAAAGAAGCCCGGGACCGGCACTTAGCTTCGGAGAGCTGCGTATCTGCGTCTTCTGCGTGTCTTGCCGCTCTACACTCAGCAAAAAGCTTTTCCACCATATCTTGCAAGGAGAAACTCTGCCAGGAAAGAAAACATCCAAAATCTTGTTCTAAAGCTTGCACGGGGGTCTGCAAAGAGTTTGGCAAGAATGAAAGGTAGTTGTCCAAAACTCGTTCTTTTCCAATAGAATAACCATGGAAAAGGCAGGAGAGTGGTAAAGTACTGTTTTCTCTAAGTCTGAAGGCTGCCCACACTGTGCCTGTGTGCTGCAGCTTGCATCTTCGCCTTTTGGAAGCTGCCGCTCGCCGATTCTCCCGCAGGCGAAGAAGCGGCTTCTTCGCACACAGAGCATTGTGGCGAGCGCAGGGAGCTCCTGAGAGCGGTTTGTGCCGAAAGAAGCCCGGGACCGGCACTTAGCTTCGGAGAGCTGCGTATCTGCGTCTTCTGCGTGTCTTGCCGCTCTACACTCAGCAAAAAGCTTTTCCACCATATCTTGCAAGGAGAAACTCTGCCAGGAAAGAAAACATCCAAAATCTTGTTCTAAAGCTTGCACGGGGGTCTGCAAAGAGTTTGGCAAGAATGAAAGGTAGTTGTCCAAAACTCGTTCTTTTCCAATAGAATAACCATGGAAAAGGCAGGAGAGTGGTAAAGTACTGTTTTCTCTAAGTCTGAAGGCTGCCCACACTGTGCCTGTGTGCTGCAGCTTGCATCTTCGCCTTTGGGAAGCTGCCGCTCGCCGATTCTCCCGCAGGCGAAGAAGCGGCTTCTTCGCACACAGAGCATTGTGGCGAGCGCAGGGAGCTCCTGAGAGCGGTTTGTGCCGAAAGAAGCCCGGGACCGGCACTTAGCTTCGGAGAGCTGCGTATCTGCGTCTTCTGCGTGTCTTGCCGCTCTACACTCAGCAAAAAGCTTTTCCACCATATCTTGCAAGGAGAAACTCTGCCAGGAAAGAAAACATCCAAAATCTTGTTCTAAAGCTTGCACGGGGGTCTGCAAAGAGTTTGGCAAGAATGAAAGGTAGTTGTCCAAAACTCGTTCTTTTCCAATAGAATAACCATGGAAAAGGCAGGAGAGTGGTAAAGTACTGTTTTCTCTAAGTCTGAATGCTGCCCACACTGTGCCTGTGTGCTGCAGCTTGCATCTTCGCCTTTGGGAAGCTGCCGCTCGCCGATTCTCCCGGAGGCGAAGAAGCGGCTTCTTCGCACACAGAGCATTGTGGAGGGCGCAGGGAGCTCCTGAGAGAGGTTTGTGCCGAAAGAAGCCCGGGACCGGCACTTAGCTTCGGAGAGCTGCGTATCTGCGTCTTCTGCGTGTCTTGCCGCTCTACACTCAGCAAAAAGCTTTTCCACCATATCTTGCAAGGAGAAACTCTGCCAGGAAAGAAAACATCCAAAATCTTGTTCTAAAGCTTGCACGGGGGTCTGCAAAGAGTTTGGCAAGAATGAAAGGTAGTTGTCCAAAACTCGTTCTTTTCCAATAGAATAACCATGGAAAAGGCAGGAGAGTGGTAAAGTACTGTTTTCTCTAAGTCTGAATGCTGCCCACACTGTGCCTGTGTGCTGCAGCTTGCATCTTCGCCTTTGGGAAGCTGCCGCTCGCCGATTCTCCCGCAGGCGAAGAAGCGGCTTCTTCACACACAGAGCATTGTGGCGAGCGCAGGGAGCTCCTGAGAGCGGTTTGTGCCGAAAGAAGCCCAGGACCGGCACTTAGCTTCGGAGAGCTGCGTATCTGTGTCTTCTGCGTGTCTTGCCGCTCTACACTCAGCAAAAAGCTTTTTCACCATATCTTGCAAGGAGAAACTCTGCCAGGAAAGAAAACATCCAAAATCTTGTTCTAAAGCTTGCACGCAGGTCTGCAAAGAGTTTGGCAAGAATGAAAGGTAGTTGTCCAAAACTCGTTCTTTTCCAATAGAATAACCATGGAAAAGGCAGGAGAGTGGTAAAGTACTGTTTTCTCTAAGTCTGAAGGCTGCCCACACTGAGCCTGTGTGCTGCAGCTTGCATCTTCGCCTTTTGGAAGCTGCCGCTCGCCGATTCTCCCGCAGGCGAAGAAGCGGCTTCTTCGCACACAGAGCATTGCGGCCAGCGCAGGGAGCTCCTGAGAGCGGTTTGTGCCGAAAGAAGCCCGGGACCGGCACTTAGCTTCGGAGAGCTGCGTATCTGCGTCTTCTGCGTGTCTTGCCGCTCTATACTCAGCAAAAAGCTTTTCCACCATATCTTGCAAGGAGAAACTCTGCCAGGAAAGAAAACATCCAAAATCTTGTTCTAAAGCTTGCACGGGGGTCTGCAAAGAGTTTGGCAAGAATGAAAGGTAGTTGTCCAAAACTCCTTCTTTTCCAATAGAATAACCATGGAAAAGGCAGGAGAGTGGTAAAGTACTGTTTTCTCTAAGTCTGAATGCTGCCCACACTGTGCCTGCGTGCTGCAGCTTGCATCTTCGCCTTTGGGAAGCTGCCGCTCGCCGATTCTCCCGGAGGCGAAGAAGCGGCTTCTTCGCACACAGAGCATTGTGGCGAGCGCAGGGAGCTCCTGAGAGCGGTTTGTGCCGAAAGAAGCCCGGGACCGGCACTTAGCTTCGGAGAGCTGCGTATCCGCGTCTTCTGCGTGTCTTGCCGCTCTACACTCAGCAAAAAGCTTTTCCACCATATCTTGCAAGGAGAAACTCTGCCAGGAAAGAAAACATCCAAAATCTTGTTCTAAAGCTTGCACGGGGGTCTGCAAAGAGTTTGGCAAGAATGAAAGGTAGTTGTCCAAAACTCGTTCTTTTCCAATAGAATAACCATGGAAGAGGCAGGAGAGTGGTAAAGTACTGTTTTCTCTAAGTCTGAAGGCTGCCCACACTGTGCCTGTGTGCTGCAGCTTGCATCTTCGCCTTTGGCAAGCTGCCGCTCGCCGATTCTCCCGCAGGCGAAGAAGCGGCTTCTTCGCACACAGAGCATTGTGGCGAGCGCAGGGAGCTCCTGAGAGCGGTTTGTGCCGAAAGAAGCCCGGGACCGGCACTTAGCTTCGGAGAGCTGCGTATCCGCGTCTTCTGCGTGTCTTGCCGCTCTACACTCAGCAAAAAGCTTTTCCACCATATCTTGCAAGGAGAAACTCTGCCAGGAAAGAAAACATCCAAAAACTTGTTCTAAAGCTTGCACGGGGGTCTGCAAAGAGTTTGGCAAGAATGAAAGGTAGTTGTCCAAAACTCGTTCTTTTCCAATAGAATAACCATGGAAAAGGCAGGAGAGTGGTAAAGTACTGTTTTCTCTAAGTCTGAATGCTGCCCACACTGTGCCTGTGTGCTGCAGCTTGCATCTTCGCCTTTGGGAAGCTGCCGCTCGCCGATTCTCCCGGAGGCGAAGAAGCGGCTTCTTCACACACAGAGCATTGTGGCGAGCGCAGGGAGCTCCTGAGAGCGGTTTGTGCCGAAAGAAGCCCAGGACCGGCACTTAGCTTCGGAGAGCTGCGTATCTGCGTCTTCTGCGTGTCTTGCCGCTCAACACTCAGCAAAAAGCTTTTTCACCATATCTTGCAAGGAGAAACTCTGCCAGGAAAGAAAACATCCAAAATCTTGTTCTAAAGCTTGCACGCAGGTCTGCAAAGAGTTTGGCAAGAATGAAAGGTAGTTGTCCAAAACTCGTTCTTTTCCAATATAATAACCATGGATAAGGCAGGAGAGTGGTAAAGTACTGTTTTCTCTAAGTCTGAAGGCTTCCCACATTGTGCCTGTGTGCTGCAGCTTGCATCTTCGCCTTTGGGAAGCTGCCGCTCGCCGATTCTCCCGCAGGCGAAGAAGCGGCTTCTTCGCACACAGAGCATTGTGGCGAGCGCAGGGAGCTCCTGAGAGCGGTTTGTGCCGAAAGAAGCCCGGGACCGGCACTTAGCTTCGGAGAGCTGCGTATCTGCGTCTTCTGCGTGTCTTGCCGCTCAACACTCAGCAAAAAGCTTTTCCACCATATCTTGCAAGGAGAAACTCTGCCAGGAAAGAAAACATCCAAAATCTTGTTCTAAAGCTTGCATGGGGGTCTGCAAAGAGTTTGGCAAGAATGAAAGGTAGTTGTCCAAAACTCGTTCTTTTCCAATAGAATAACCATGGAAAAGGCAGGAGAGTGGTAAAGTACTGTTTTCTCTAAGTCTGAAGGCTGCCCACACTGTGCCTGTGTGCTGCAGCTTGCATCTTCGCCTTTGGGAAGCTGCCGCTCGCCGATTCTCCCGCAGGCGAAGAAGCGGCTTCTTCGCACACAGAGCATTGTGGCCAGCGCAGGGAGCTCCTGAGAGCGGTTTGTGCCGAAAGAAGCCCAGGACCGGCACTTAGCTTCGGAGAGCTGCGTATCTGCGTCTTCTGCGTGTCTTGCCGCTCAACACTCAGCAAAAAGCTTTTTCACCATATCTTGCAAGGAGAAACTCTGCCAGGAAAGAAAACATCCAAAATCTTGTTCTAAAGCTTGCACGCAGGTCTGCAAAGAGTTTGGCAAGAATGAAAGGTAGTTGTCCAAAACTCGTTCTTTTCCAATATAATAACCATGGATAAGGCAGGAGAGTGGTAAAGTACTGTTTTCTCTAAGTCTGAAGGCTTCCCACATTGTGCCTGTGTGCTGCAGCTTGCATCTTCGCCTTTGGGAAGCTGCCGCTCGCCGATTCTCCCGCAGGCGAAGAAGCGGCTTCTTCGCACACAGAGCATTGTGGCGAGCGCAGGGAGCTCCTGAGAGCGGTTTGTGCCGAAAGAAGCCCGGGACCGGCACTTAGCTTCGGAGAGCTGCGTATCTGCGTCTTCTGCGTGTCTTGCCGCTCAACACTCAGCAAAAAGCTTTTCCACCATATCTTGCAAGGAGAAACTCTGCCAGGAAAGAAAACATCCAAAATCTTGTTCTAAAGCTTGCACGGGGGTCTGCAAAGAGTTTGGCAAGAATGAAAGGTAGTTGTCCAAAACTCGTTCTTTTCCAATAGAATAACCATGGAAAAGGCAGGAGAGTGGTAAAGTACTGTTTTCTCTAAGTCTGAAGGCTGCCCACACTGTGCCTGTGTGCTGCAGCTTGCATCTTCGCCTTTGGGAAGCTGCCGCTCGCCGATTCTCCCGCAGGCGAAGAAGCGGCTTCTTCGCACACAGAGCATTGTGGCCAGCGCAGGGAGCTCCTGAGAGCGGTTTGTGCCGAAAGAAGCCCGGGACCGGCACTTAGCTTCGGAGAGCTGCGTATCTGCGTCTTCTGCGTGTCTTGCCGCTCTACACTCAGCAAAAAGCTTTTCCACCATATCTTGCAAGGAGAAACTCTGCCAGGAAAGAAAACATCCAAAATCTTGTTCTAAAGCTTGCACGGGGGTCTGCAAAGAGTTTGGCAAGAATGAAAGGTAGTTGTCCAAAACTCGTTCTTTTCCAATAGAATAACCATGGAAAAGGCAGGAGAGTGGTAAAGTACTGTTTTCTCTAAGTCTGAAGGCTGCCCACACTGTGCCTGTGTGCTGCAGCTTGCATCTTCGCCTTTGGGAAGCTGCCGCTCGCCGATTCTCCCGGAGGCGAAGAAGCGGCTTCTTCGCACACAGAGCATTGTGGAGGGCGCAGGGAGCTCCTGAGAGAGGTTTGTGCCGAAAGAAGCCCGGGACCGGCACTTAGCTTCAGAGAGCTGCGTATCTGCGTCTTCTGCGTGTCTTGCCGCTCTACACTCAGCCAAAAGCTTTTCCACCATATCTTGCAAGGAGAAACTCTGCCAGGAAAGAAAACATCCAAAATCTTGTTCTAAAGCTTGCACGGAGGTCTGCAAAGAGTTTGGCAAGAATGAAAGGTAGTTGTCCAAAACTCGTTCTTTTCCAATAGAATAACCATGGAAAAGGCAGGAGAGTGGTAAAGTACTGTTTTCTCTAAGTCTGAAGGCTGCCCACACTGTGCCTGTGTGCTGCAGCTTGCATCTTCGCCTTTGGGAAGCTGCCGCTCGCCGATTCTCCCGGAGGCGAAGAAGCGGTTTCTTCGCACACAGAGCATTGTGGCGAGCGCAGGGAGCTCCTGAGAGCGGTTTGTGCCGAAAGAAGCCCGGGACCGGCACTTAGCTTCGGAGAGCTGCGTATCTGCGTCTTCTGCGTGTCTTGCCGCTCTACACTCAGCCAAAAGCTTTTCCACCATATCTTGCAAGGAGAAACTCTGCCAGGAAAGAAAACATCCAAAATCTTGTTCTAAAGCTTGCACGCGGGTCTGCAAAGAGTTTGGCAAGAATGAAAGGTAGTTGTCCAAAACTCGTTCTTTTCCAATAGAATAACCATGGAAAAGGCAGGAGAGTGGTAAAGTACTGTTTTCTCTAAGTCTGAAGGCTGCCCACACTGTGCCTGTGTGCTGCAGCTTGCATCTTCGCCTTTGGGAAGCTGCCGCTCGCCGATTCTCCCGGAGGCGAAGAAGCGGCTTCTTCGCACACAGAGCATTGTGGCGAGCGCAGGGAGCTCCTGAGAGCGGTTTGTGCCGAAAGAAGCCCGGGACCGGCACTTAGCTTCGGAGAGCTGCGTATCTGCGTCTTCTGCGTGTCTTGCCGCTCTACACTCAGCAAAAAGCTTTTCCACCATATCTTGCAAGGAGAAACTCTGCCAGGAAAGAAAACATCCAAAATCTTGTTCTAAAGCTTGCACGGGGGTCTGCAAAGAGTTTGGCAAGAATGAAAGGTAGTTGTCCAAAACTCGTTCTTTTCCAATAGAATAACCATGGAAAAGGCAGGAGAGTGGTAAAGTACTGTTTTCTCTAAGTCTGAAGGCTGCCCACACTGTGCCTGTGTGCTGCAGCTTGCATCTTCGCCTTTGGGAAGCTGCCGCTCGCCGATTCTCCCGCAGGCGAAGAAGCGGCTTCTTCGCACACAGAGCATTGTGGCGAGCGCAGGGAGCTCCTGAGAGCGGTTTGTGCCGAAAGAAGCCCGGGACCGGCACTTAGCTTCGGAGAGCTGCGTATCTGCGTCTTCTGCGTGTCTTGCCGCTCTACACTCAGCAAAAAGCTTTTCCACCATATCTTGCAAGGAGAAACTCTGCCAGGAAAGAAAACATCCAAAATCTTGTTCTAAAGCTTGCACGGGGGTCTGCAAAGAGTTTGGCAAGAATGAAAGGTAGTTGTCCAAAACTCGTTCTTTTCCAATAGAATAACCATGGAAAAGGCAGGAGAGTGGTAAAGTACTGTTTTCTCTAAGTCTGAAGGCTGCCCACACTGTGCCTGTGTGCTGCAGCTTGCATCTTCGCCTTTGGGAAGCTGCCGCTCGCCGATTCTCCCGCAGGCGAAGAAGCGGCTTCTTCGCACACAGAGCATTGTGGCGAGCGCAGGGAGCTCCTGAGAGCGGTTTGTGCCGAAAGAAGCCCGGGACCGGCACTTAGCTTCGGAGAGCTGCGTATCTGCGTCTTCTGCGTGTCTTGCCGCTCTACACTCAGCAAAAAGCTTTTCCACCATATCTTGCAAGGAGAAACTCTGCCAGGAAAGAAAACATCCAAAATCTTGTTCTAAAGCTTGCACGGGGGTCTGCAAAGAGTTTGGCAAGAATGAAAGGTAGTTGTCCAAAACTCGTTCTTTTCCAATAGAATAACCATGGAAAAGGCAGGAGAGTGGTAAAGTACTGTTTTCTCTAAGTCTGAAGGCTGCCCACACTGTGCCTGTGTGCTGCAGCTTGCATCTTCGCCTTTGCGAAGCTGCCGCTCGCCGATTCTCCCGGAGGCGAAGAAGCGGCTTCTTCGCACACAGAGCATTGTGGCGAGCGCAGGGAGCTCCTGAGAGCGGTTTGTGCCGAAAGAAGCCCGGGACCGGCACTTAGCTTCGGAGAGCTGCGTATCTGCGTCTTCTGCGTGTCTTGCCGCTCTACACACAGCCAAAAGCTTTTCCACCATATCTTGCAAGGAGAAACTCTGCCAGGAAAGAAAACATCCAAAATCTTGTTCTAAAGCTTGCACGGAGGTCTGCAAAGAGTTTGGCAAGAATGAAAGGTAGTTGTCCAAAACTCGTTCTTTTCCAATAGAATAACCATGGAAAAGGCAGGAGAGTGGTAAAGTACTGTTTTCTCTAAGTCTGAATGCTGCCCACACTGTGCCTGTGTGCTGCAGCTTGCATCTTCGCCTTTGGGAAGCTGCCGCTCGCCGATTCTCCCGGAGGCGAAGAAGCGGCTTCTTCGCACACAGAGCATTGTGGCGAGCGCAGGGAGCTCCTGAGAGCGGTTTGTGCCGAAAGAAGCCCGGGACCGGCACTTAGCTTCGGAGAGCTGCGTATCTGCGTCTTCTGCGTGTCTTGCCGCTCTACACTCAGCCAAAAGCTTTTCCACCATATCTTGCAAGGAGAAACTCTGCCAGGAAAGAAAACATCCAAAATCTTGTTCTAAAGCTTGCACGGAGGTCTGCAAAGAGTTTGGCAAGAATGAAAGGTAGTTGTCCAAAACTCGTTCTTTTCCAATAGAATAACCATGGAAAAGGCAGGAGAGTGGTAAAGTACTGTTTTCTCTAAGTCTGAAGGCTGCCCACACTGTGCCTGTGTGCTGCAGCTTGCATCTTCGCCTTTGGGAAGCTGCCGCTCGCCGATTCTCCCGCAGGCGAAGAAGCGGCTTCTTCGCACACAGAGCATTGTGGCGAGCGCAGGGAGCTCCTGAGAGCGGTTTGTGCCGAAAGAAGCCCGGGACCGGCACTTAGCTTCGGAGAGCTGCGTATCTGCGTCTTCTGCGTGTCTTGCCGCTCTACACTCAGCAAAAAGCTTTTCCACCATATCTTGCAAGAAGAAACTCTGCCAGGAAAGAAAACATCCAAAAACTTGTTCTAAAGCTTGCACGGGGGTCTGCAAAGAGTTTGGCAAGAATGAAAGGTAGTTGTCCAAAACTCGTTCTTTTCCAATAGAATAACCATGGAAAAGGCAGGAGAGTGGTAAAGTACTGTTTTCTCTAAGTCTGAAGGCTGCCCACACTGTGCCTGTGTGCTGCAGCTTGCATCTTCGCCTTTGGGAAGCTGCCGCTCGCCGATTCTCCCGGAGGCGAAGAAGCGACTTCTTCGCACACAGAGCATTGTGGCGAGCGCAGGGAGCTCCTGAGAGCGGTTTGTGCCGAAAGAAGCCCGGGACCGGCACTTAGCTTCGGAGAGCTGCGTATCTGCGTCTTCTGCGTGTCTTGCCGCTCTACACTCAGCCAAAAGCTTTTCCACCATATCTTGCAAGGAGAAACTCTGCCAGGAAAGAAAACATCCAAAATCTTGTTCTAAAGCTTGCACGGAGGTCTGCAAAGAGTTTGGCAAGAATGAAAGGTAGTTGTCCAAAACTCGTTCTTTTCCAATAGAATAACCATGGAAAAGGCAGGAGAGTGGTAAAGTACTGTTTTCTCTAAGTCTGAAGGCTGCCCACACTGTGCCTGTGTGCTGCAGCTTGCATCTTCGCCTTTGGGAAGCTGCCGCTCGCCGATTCTCCCGCAGGCGAAGAAGCGGCTTCTTCGCACACAGAGCATTGTGGCGAGCGCAGGGAGCTCCTGAGAGCGGTTTGTGCCGAAAGAAGCCCGGGACCGGCACTTAGCTTCGGAGAGCTGCGTATCTGCGTCTTCTGCGTGTCTTGCCGCTCTACACTCAGCAAAAAGCTTTTCCACCATATCTTGCAAGGAGAAACTCTGCCAGGAAAGAAAACATCCAAAATCTTGTTCTAAAGCTTGCACGCGGGTCTGCAAAGAGTTTGGCAAGAATGAAAGGTAGTTGTCCAAAACTCGTTCTTTTCCAATAGAATAACCATGGAAAAGGCAGGAGAGTGGTAAAGTACTGTTTTCTCTAAGTCTGAAGGCTGCCCACACTGTGCCTGTGTGCTGCAGCTTGCATCTTCGCCTTTGGGAAGCTGCCGCTCGCCGATTCTCCCGGAGGCGAAGAAGCGGCTTCTTCACACACAGAGCATTGTGGCGAGCGCAGGGAGCTCCTGAGAGCGGTTTGTGCCGAAAGAAGCCCAGGACCGGCACTTAGCTTCGGAGAGCTGCGTATCTGTGTCTTCTGCGTGTCTTGCCGCTCAACACTCAGCAAAAAGCTTTTTCACCATATCTTGCAAGGAGAAACTCTGCCAGGAAAGAAAACATCCAAAATCTTGTTCTAAAGCTTGCACGCAGGTCTGCAAAGAGTTTGGCAAGAATGAAAGGTAGTTGTCCAAAACTCGTTCTTTTCCAATATAATAACCATGGATAAGGCAGGAGAGTGGTAAAGTACTGTTTTCTCTAAGTCTGAAGGCTTCCCACATTGTGCCTGTGTGCTGCAGCTTGCATCTTCGCCTTTGGGAAGCTGCCGCTCGCCGATTCTCCCGCAGGCGAAGAAGCGGCTTCTTCGCACACAGAGCATTGTGGCGAGCGCAGGGAGCTCCTGAGAGCGGTTTGTGCCGAAAGAAGCCCGGGACCGGCACTTAGCTTCGGAGAGCTGCGTATCTGCGTCTTCTGCGTGTCTTGCCGCTCTACACTCAGCAAAAAGCTTTTCCACCATATCTTGCAAGGAGAAACTCTGCCAGGAAAGAAAACATCCAAAATCTTGTTCTAAAGCTTGCACGGGGGTCTGCAAAGAGTTTGGCAAGAATGAAAGGTAGTTGTCCAAAACTCGTTCTTTTCCAATAGAATAACCATGGAAAAGGCAGGAGAGTGGTAAAGTACTGTTTTCTCTAAGTCTGAAGGCTGCCCACACTGTGCCTGTGTGCTGCAGCTTGCATCTTCGCCTTTTGGAAGCTGCCGCTCGCCGATTCTCCCGCAGGCGAAGAAGCGGCTTCTTCGCACACAGAGCATTGTGGCGAGCGCAGGGAGCTCCTGAGAGCGGTTTGTGCCGAAAGAAGCCCGGGACCGGCACTTAGCTTCGGAGAGCTGCGTATCTGCGTCTTCTGCGTGTCTTGCCGCTCTACACTCAGCAAAAAGCTTTTCCACCATATCTTGCAAGGAGAAACTCTGCCAGGAAAGAAAACATCCAAAATCTTGTTCTAAAGCTTGCACGGGGGTCTGCAAAGAGTTTGGCAAGAATGAAAGGTAGTTGTCCAAAACTCGTTCTTTTCCAATAGAATAACCATGGAAAAGGCAGGAGAGTGGTAAAGTACTGTTTTCTCTAAGTCTGAAGGCTGCCCACACTGTGCCTGTGTGCTGCAGCTTGCATCTTCGCCTTTGGGAAGCTGCCGCTCGCCGATTCTCCCGCAGGCGAAGAAGCGGCTTCTTCGCACACAGAGCATTGTGGCGAGCGCAGGGAGCTCCTGAGAGCGGTTTGTGCCGAAAGAAGCCCGGGACCGGCACTTAGCTTCGGAGAGCTGCGTATCTGCGTCTTCTGCGTGTCTTGCCGCTCTACACTCAGCAAAAAGCTTTTCCACCATATCTTGCAAGGAGAAACTCTGCCAGGAAAGAAAACATCCAAAATCTTGTTCTAAAGCTTGCACGGGGGTCTGCAAAGAGTTTGGCAAGAATGAAAGGTAGTTGTCCAAAACTCGTTCTTTTCCAATAGAATAACCATGGAAAAGGCAGGAGAGTGGTAAAGTACTGTTTTCTCTAAGTCTGAATGCTGCCCACACTGTGCCTGTGTGCTGCAGCTTGCATCTTCGCCTTTGGGAAGCTGCCGCTCGCCGATTCTCCCGGAGGCGAAGAAGCGGCTTCTTCGCACACAGAGCATTGTGGAGGGCGCAGGGAGCTCCTGAGAGAGGTTTGTGCCGAAAGAAGCCCGGGACCGGCACTTAGCTTCGGAGAGCTGCGTATCTGCGTCTTCTGCGTGTCTTGCCGCTCTACACTCAGCAAAAAGCTTTTCCACCATATCTTGCAAGGAGAAACTCTGCCAGGAAAGAAAACATCCAAAATCTTGTTCTAAAGCTTGCACGGGGGTCTGCAAAGAGTTTGGCAAGAATGAAAGGTAGTTGTCCAAAACTCGTTCTTTTCCAATAGAATAACCATGGAAAAGGCAGGAGAGTGGTAAAGTACTGTTTTCTCTAAGTCTGAATGCTGCCCACACTGTGCCTGTGTGCTGCAGCTTGCATCTTCGCCTTTGGGAAGCTGCCGCTCGCCGATTCTCCCGCAGGCGAAGAAGCGGCTTCTTCACACACAGAGCATTGTGGCGAGCGCAGGGAGCTCCTGAGAGCGGTTTGTGCCGAAAGAAGCCCAGGACCGGCACTTAGCTTCGGAGAGCTGCGTATCTGTGTCTTCTGCGTGTCTTGCCGCTCTACACTCAGCAAAAAGCTTTTTCACCATATCTTGCAAGGAGAAACTCTGCCAGGAAAGAAAACATCCAAAATCTTGTTCTAAAGCTTGCACGCAGGTCTGCAAAGAGTTTGGCAAGAATGAAAGGTAGTTGTCCAAAACTCGTTCTTTTCCAATAGAATAACCATGGAAAAGGCAGGAGAGTGGTAAAGTACTGTTTTCTCTAAGTCTGAAGGCTGCCCACACTGTGCCTGTGTGCTGCAGCTTGCATCTTCGCCTTTTGGAAGCTGCCGCTCGCCGATTCTCCCGCAGGCGAAGAAGCGGCTTCTTCGCACACAGAGCATTGTGGCCAGCGCAGGGAGCTCCTGAGAGCGGTTTGTGCCGAAAGAAGCCCGGGACCGGCACTTAGCTTCGGAGAGCTGCGTATCTGCGTCTTCTGCGTGTCTTGCCGCTCTATACTCAGCAAAAAGCTTTTCCACCATATCTTGCAAGGAGAAACTCTGCCAGGAAAGAAAACATCCAAAATCTTGTTCTAAAGCTTGCACGGGGGTCTGCAAAGAGTTTGGCAAGAATGAAAGGTAGTTGTCCAAAACTCCTTCTTTTCCAATAGAATAACCATGGAAAAGGCAGGAGAGTGGTAAAGTACTGTTTTCTCTAAGTCTGAATGCTGCCCACACTGTGCCTGCGTGCTGCAGCTTGCATCTTCGCCTTTGGGAAGCTGCCGCTCGCCGATTCTCCCGGAGGCGAAGAAGCGGCTTCTTCGCACACAGAGCATTGTGGCGAGCGCAGGGAGCTCCTGAGAGCGGTTTGTGCCGAAAGAAGCCCGGGACCGGCACTTAGCTTCGGAGAGCTGCGTATCCGCGTCTTCTGCGTGTCTTGCCGCTCTACACTCAGCAAAAAGCTTTTCCACCATATCTTGCAAGGAGAAACTCTGCCAGGAAAGAAAACATCCAAAATCTTGTTCTAAAGCTTGCACGGGGGTCTGCAAAGAGTTTGGCAAGAATGAAAGGTAGTTGTCCAAAACTCGTTCTTTTCCAATAGAATAACCATGGAAAAGGCAGGAGAGTGGTAAAGTACTGTTTTCTCTAAGTCTGAAGGCTGCCCACACTGTGCCTGTGTGCTGCAGCTTGCATCTTCGCCTTTGGCAAGCTGCCGCTCGCCGATTCTCCCGCAGGCGAAGAAGCGGCTTCTTCGCACACAGAGCATTGTGGCGAGCGCAGGGAGCTCCTGAGAGCGGTTTGTGCCGAAAGAAGCCCGGGACCGGCACTTAGCTTCGGAGAGCTGCGTATCCGCGTCTTCTGCGTGTCTTGCCGCTCTACACTCAGCAAAAAGCTTTTCCACCATATCTTGCAAGGAGAAACTCTGCCAGGAAAGAAAACATCCAAAAACTTGTTCTAAAGCTTGCACGGGGGTCTGCAAAGAGTTTGGCAAGAATGAAAGGTAGTTGTCCAAAACTCGTTCTTTTCCAATAGAATAACCATGGAAAAGGCAGGAGAGTGGTAAAGTACTGTTTTCTCTAAGTCTGAATGCTGCCCACACTGTGCCTGTGTGCTGCAGCTTGCATCTTCGCCTTTGGGAAGCTGCCGCTCGCCGATTCTCCCGGAGGCGAAGAAGCGGCTTCTTCACACACAGAGCATTGTGGCGAGCGCAGGGAGCTCCTGAGAGCGGTTTGTGCCGAAAGAAGCCCAGGACCGGCACTTAGCTTCGGAGAGCTGCGTATCTGCGTCTTCTGCGTGTCTTGCCGCTCAACACTCAGAAAAAGCTTTTTCACCATATCTTGCAAGGAGAAACTCTGCCAGGAAAGAAAACATCCAAAATCTTGTTCTAAAGCTTGCACGCAGGTCTGCAAAGAGTTTGGCAAGAATGAAAGGTAGTTGTCCAAAACTCGTTCTTTTCCAATATAATAACCATGGATAAGGCAGGAGAGTGGTAAAGTATTGTTTTCTCTAAGTCTGAAGGCTTCCCACATTGTGCCTGTGTGCTGCAGCTTGCATCTTCGCCTTTGGGAAGCTGCCGCTCGCCGATTCTCCCGCAGGCGAAGAAGCGGCTTCTTCGCACACAGAGCATTGTGGCGAGCGCAGGGAGCTCCTGAGAGCGGTTTGTGCCGAAAGAAGCCCGGGACCGGCACTTAGCTTCGGAGAGCTGCGTATCTGCGTCTTCTGCGTGTCTTGCCGCTCAACACTCAGCAAAAAGCTTTTCCACCATATCTTGCAAGGAGAAACTCTGCCAGGAAAGAAAACATCCAAAATCTTGTTCTAAAGCTTGCACGGGGGTCTGCAAAGAGTTTGGCAAGAATGAAAGGTAGTTGTCCAAAACTCGTTCTTTTCCAATAGAATAACCATGGAAAAGGCAGGAGAGTGGTAAAGTACTGTTTTCTCTAAGTCTGAAGGCTGCCCACACTGTGCCTGTGTGCTGCAGCTTGCATCTTCGCCTTTGGGAAGCTGCCGCTCGCCGATTCTCCCGCAGGCGAAGAAGCGGCTTCTTCGCACACAGAGCATTGTGGCCAGCGCAGGGAGCTCCTGAGAGCGGTTTGTGCCGAAAGAAGCCCGGGACCGGCACTTAGCTTCGGAGAGCTGCGTATCTGCGTCTTCTGCGTGTCTTGCCGCTCTACACTCAGCAAAAAGCTTTTCCACCATATCTTGCAAGGAGAAACTCTGCCAGGAAAGAAAACATCCAAAATCTTGTTCTAAAGCTTGCACGGGGGTCTGCAAAGAGTTTGGCAAGAATGAAAGGTAGTTGTCCAAAACTCGTTCTTTTCCAATAGAATAACCATGGAAAAGGCAGGAGAGTGGTAAAGTACTGTTTTCTCTAAGTCTGAAGGCTGCCCACACTGTGCCTGTGTGCTGCAGCTTGCATCTTCGCCTTTGGGAAGCTGCCGCTCGCCGATTCTCCCGGAGGCGAAGAAGCGGCTTCTTCGCACACAGAGCATTGTGGCGAGCGCAGGGAGCTCCTGAGAGCGGTTTGTGCCGAAAGAAGCCCGGGACCGGCACTTAGCTTCGGAGAGCTGCGTATCTGCGTCTTCTGCGTGTCTTGCCGCTCTACACTCAGCCAAAAGCTTTTCCACCATATCTTGCAAGGAGAAACTCTGCCAGGAAAGAAAACATCCAAAATCTTGTTCTAAAGCTTGCACGGGGGTCTGCAAAGAGTTTGGCAAGAATGAAAGGTAGTTGTCCAAAACTCGTTCTTTTCCAATAGAATAACCATGGAAAAGGCAGGAGAGTGGTAAAGTACTGTTTTCTCTAAGTCTGAAGGCTGCCCACACTGTGCCTGTGTGCTGCAGCTTGCATCTTCGCCTTTGGGAAGCTGCCGCTCGCCGATTCTCCCGGAGGCGAAGAAGCGGCTTCTTCGCACACAGAGCATTGTGGAGGGCGCAGGGAGCTCCTGAGAGAGGTTTGTGCCGAAAGAAGCCCGGGACCGGCACTTAGCTTCGGAGAGCTGCGTATCTGCGTCTTCTGCGTGTCTTGCCGCTCTACACTCAGCCAAAAGCTTTTCCACCATATCTTGCAAGGAGAAACTCTGCCAGGAAAGAAAACATCCAAAATCTTGTTCTAAAGCTTGCACGGAGGTCTGCAAAGAGTTTGGCAAGAATGAAAGGTAGTTGTCCAAAACTCGTTCTTTTCCAATAGAATAACCATGGAAAAGGCAGGAGAGTGGTAAAGTACTGTTTTCTCTAAGTCTGAAGGCTGCCCACACTGTGCCTGTGTGCTGCAGCTTGCATCTTCGCCTTTGGGAAGCTGCCGCTCGCCGATTCTCCCGGAGGCGAAGAAGCGGTTTCTTCGCACACAGAGCATTGTGGCGAGCGCAGGGAGCTCCTGAGAGCGGTTTGTGCCGAAAGAAGCCCGGGACCGGCACTTAGCTTCGGAGAGCTGCGTATCTGCGTCTTCTGCGTGTCTTGCCGCTCTACACTCAGCCAAAAGCTTTTCCACCATATCTTGCAAGGAGAAACTCTGCCAGGAAAGAAAACATCCAAAATCTTGTTCTAAAGCTTGCACGCGGGTCTGCAAAGAGTTTGGCAAGAATGAAAGGTAGTTGTCCAAAACTCGTTCTTTTCCAATAGAATAACCATGGAAAAGGCAGGAGAGTGGTAAAGTACTGTTTTCTCTAAGTCTGAAGGCTGCCCACACTGTGCCTGTGTGCTGCAGCTTGCATCTTCGCCTTTGGGAAGCTGCCGCTCGCCGATTCTCCCGGAGGCGAAGAAGCGGCTTCTTCGCACACAGAGCATTGTGGCGAGCGCAGGGAGCTCCTGAGAGCGGTTTGTGCCGAAAGAAGCCCGGGACCGGCACTTAGCTTCGGAGAGCTGCGTATCTGCGTCTTCTGCGTGTCTTGCCGCTCTACACTCAGCAAAAAGCTTTTCCACCATATCTTGCAAGGAGAAACTCTGCCAGGAAAGAAAACATCCAAAATCTTGTTCTAAAGCTTGCACGGGGGTCTGCAAAGAGTTTGGCAAGAATGAAAGGTAGTTGTCCAAAACTCGTTCTTTTCCAATAGAATAACCATGGAAAAGGCAGGAGAGTGGTAAAGTACTGTTTTCTCTAAGTCTGAAGGCTGCCCACACTGTGCCTGTGTGCTGCAGCTTGCATCTTCGCCTTTGGGAAGCTGCCGCTCGCCGATTCTCCCGCAGGCGAAGAAGCGGCTTCTTCGCACACAGAGCATTGTGGCGAGCGCAGGGAGCTCCTGAGAGCGGTTTGTGCCGAAAGAAGCCCGGGACCGGCACTTAGCTTCGGAGAGCTGCGTATCCGCGTCTTCTGCGTGTCTTGCCGCTCTACACTCAGCAAAAAGCTTTTCCACCATATCTTGCAAGGAGAAACTCTGCCAGGAAAGAAAACATCCAAAAACTTGTTCTAAAGCTTGCACGGGGGTCTGCAAAGAGTTTGGCAAGAATGAAAGGTAGTTGTCCAAAACTCGTTCTTTTCCAATAGAATAACCATGGAAAAGGCAGGAGAGTGGTAAAGTACTGTTTTCTCTAAGTCTGAATGCTGCCCACACTGTGCCTGTGTGCTGCAGCTTGCATCTTCGCCTTTGGGAAGCTGCCGCTCGCCGATTCTCCCGGAGGCGAAGAAGCGGCTTCTTCACACACAGAGCATTGTGGCGAGCGCAGGGAGCTCCTGAGAGCGGTTTGTGCCGAAAGAAGCCCAGGACCGGCACTTAGCTTCGGAGAGCTGCGTATCTGCGTCTTCTGCGTGTCTTGCCGCTCAACACTCAGCAAAAAGCTTTTTCACCATATCTTGCAAGGAGAAACTCTGCCAGGAAAGAAAACATCCAAAATCTTGTTCTAAAGCTTGCACGGGGGTCTGCAAAGAGTTTGGCAAGAATGAAAGGTAGTTGTCCAAAACTCGTTCTTTTCCAATATAATAACCATGGATAAGGCAGGAGAGTGGTAAAGTACTGTTTTCTCTAAGTCTGAAGGCTTCCCACATTGTGCCTGTGTGCTGCAGCTTGCATCTTCGCCTTTGGGAAGCTGCCGCTCGCCGATTCTCCCGCAGGCGAAGAAGCGGCTTCTTCGCACACAGAGCATTGTGGCGAGCGCAGGGAGCTCCTGAGAGCGGTTTGTGCCGAAAGAAGCCCGGGACCGGCACTTAGCTTCGGAGAGCTGCGTATCTGCGTCTTCTGCGTGTCTTGCCGCTCAACACTCAGCAAAAAGCTTTTCCACCATATCTTGCAAGGAGAAACTCTGCCAGGAAAGAAAACATCCAAAATCTTGTTCTAAAGCTTGCACGGGGGTCTGCAAAGAGTTTGGCAAGAATGAAAGGTAGTTGTCCAAAACTCGTTCTTTTCCAATAGAATAACCATGGAAAAGGCAGGAGAGTGGTAAAGTACTGTTTTCTCTAAGTCTGAAGGCTGCCCACACTGTGCCTGTGTGCTGCAGCTTGCATCTTCGCCTTTGGGAAGCTGCCGCTCGCCGATTCTCCCGCAGGCGAAGAAGCGGCTTCTTCGCACACAGAGCATTGTGGCCAGCGCAGGGAGCTCCTGAGAGCGGTTTGTGCCGAAAGAAGCCCGGGACCGGCACTTAGCTTCGGAGAGCTGCGTATCTGCGTCTTCTGCGTGTCTTGCCGCTCTACACTCAGCAAAAAGCTTTTCCACCATATCTTGCAAGGAGAAACTCTGCCAGGAAAGAAAACATCCAAAATCTTGTTCTAAAGCTTGCACGGGGGTCTGCAAAGAGTTTGGCAAGAATGAAAGGTAGTTGTCCAAAACTCGTTCTTTTCCAATAGAATAACCATGGAAAAGGCAGGAGAGTGGTAAAGTACTGTTTTCTCTAAGTCTGAAGGCTGCCCACACTGTGCCTGTGTGCTGCAGCTTGCATCTTCGCCTTTGGGAAGCTGCCGCTCGCCGATTCTCCCGCAGGCGAAGAAGCGGCTTCTTCGCACACAGAGCATTGTGGCGAGCGCAGGGAGCTCCTGAGAGCGGTTTGTGCCGAAAGAAGCCCGGGACCGGCACTTAGCTTCGGAGAGCTGCGTATCTGCGTCTTCTGCGTGTCTTGCCGCTCTACACTCAGCCAAAAGCTTTTCCACCATATCTTGCAAGGAGAAACTCTGCCAGGAAAGAAAACATCCAAAATCTTGTTCTAAAGCTTGCACGGGGGTCTGCAAAGAGTTTGGCAAGAATGAAAGGTAGTTGTCCAAAACTCGTTCTTTTCCAATAGAATAACCATGGAAAAGGCAGGAGAGTGGTAAAGTACTGTTTTCTCTAAGTCTGAAGGCTGCCCACACTGTGCCTGTGTGCTGCAGCTTGCATCTTCGCCTTTGGGAAGCTGCCGCTCGCCGATTCTCCCGGAGGCGAAGAAGCGGCTTCTTCGCACACAGAGCATTGTGGAGGGCGCAGGGAGCTCCTGAGAGAGGTTTGTGCCGAAAGAAGCCCGGGACCGGCACTTAGCTTCGGAGAGCTGCGTATCTGCGTCTTCTGCGTGTCTTGCCGCTCTACACTCAGCCAAAAGCTTTTCCACCATATCTTGCAAGGAGAAACTCTGCCAGGAAAGAAAACATCCAAAATCTTGTTCTAAAGCTTGCACGGAGGTCTGCAAAGAGTTTGGCAAGAATGAAAGGTAGTTGTCCAAAACTCGTTCTTTTCCAATAGAATAACCATGGAAAAGGCAGGAGAGTGGTAAAGTACTGTTTTCTCTAAGTCTGAAGGCTGCCCACACTGTGCCTGTGTGCTGCAGCTTGCATCTTCGCCTTTGGGAAGCTGCCGCTCGCCGATTCTCCCGGAGGCGAAGAAGCGGTTTCTTCGCACACAGAGCATTGTGGCGAGCGCAGGGAGCTCCTGAGAGCGGTTTGTGCCGAAAGAAGCCCGGGACCGGCACTTAGCTTCGGAGAGCTGCGTATCTGCGTCTTCTGCGTGTCTTGCCGCTCTACACTCAGCCAAAAGCTTTTCCACCATATCTTGCAAGGAGAAACTCTGCCAGGAAAGAAAACATCCAAAATCTTGTTCTAAAGCTTGCACGCGGGTCTGCAAAGAGTTTGGCAAGAATGAAAGGTAGTTGTCCAAAACTCGTTCTTTTCCAATAGAATAACCATGGAAAAGGCAGGAGAGTGGTAAAGTACTGTTTTCTCTAAGTCTGAAGGCTGCCCACACTGTGCCTGTGTGCTGCAGCTTGCATCTTCGCCTTTGGGAAGCTGCCGCTCGCCGATTCTCCCGGAGGCGAAGAAGCGGCTTCTTCGCACACAGAGCATTGTGGCGAGCGCAGGGAGCTCCTGAGAGCGGTTTGTGCCGAAAGAAGCCCGGGACCGGCACTTAGCTTCGGAGAGCTGCGTATCTGCGTCTTCTGCGTGTCTTGCCGCTCTACACTCAGCAAAAAGCTTTTCCACCATATCTTGCAAGGAGAAACTCTGCCAGGAAAGAAAACATCCAAAATCTTGTTCTAAAGCTTGCACGGGGGTCTGCAAAGAGTTTGGCAAGAATGAAAGGTAGTTGTCCAAAACTCGTTCTTTTCCAATAGAATAACCATGGAAAAGGCAGGAGAGTGGTAAAGTACTGTTTTCTCTAAGTCTGAAGGCTGCCCACACTGTGCCTGTGTGCTGCAGCTTGCATCTTCGCCTTTGGGAAGCTGCCGCTCGCCGATTCTCCCGCAGGCGAAGAAGCGGCTTCTTCGCACACAGAGCATTGTGGCGAGCGCGGGGAGCTCCTGAGAGCGGTTTGTGCCGAAAGAAGCCCGGGACCGGCACTTAGCTTCGGAGAGCTGCGTATCTGCGTCTTCTGCGTGTCTTGCCGCTCTACACTCAGCAAAAAGCTTTTCCACCATATCTTGCAAGGAGAAACTCTGCCAGGAAAGAAAACATCCAAAATCTTGTTCTAAAGCTTGCACGGGGGTCTGCAAAGAGTTTGGCAAGAATGAAAGGTAGTTGTCCAAAACTCGTTCTTTTCCAATAGAATAACCATGGAAAAGGCAGGAGAGTGGTAAAGTACTGTTTTCTCTAAGTCTGAAGGCTGCCCACACTGTGCCTGTGTGCTGCAGCTTGCATCTTCGCCTTTGGGAAGCTGCCGCTCGCCGATTCTCCCGCAGGCGAAGAAGCGGCTTCTTCGCACACAGAGCATTGTGGCGAGCGCAGGGAGCTCCTGAGAGCGGTTTGTGCCGAAAGAAGCCCGGGACCGGCACTTAGCTTCGGAGAGCTGCGTATCTGCGTCTTCTGCGTGTCTTGCCGCTCTACACTCAGCAAAAAGCTTTTCCACCATATCTTGCAAGGAGAAACTCTGCCAGGAAAGAAAACATCCAAAATCTTGTTCTAAAGCTTGCACGGGGGTCTGCAAAGAGTTTGGCAAGAATGAAAGGTAGTTGTCCAAAACTCGTTCTTTTCCAATAGAATAACCATGGAAAAGGCAGGAGAGTGGTAAAGTACTGTTTTCTCTAAGTCTGAAGGCTGCCCACACTGTGCCTGTGTGCTGCAGCTTGCATCTTCGCCTTTGGGAAGCTGCCGCTCGCCGATTCTCCCGCAGGCGAAGAAGCGGCTTCTTCGCACACAGAGCATTGTGGCGAGCGCAGGGAGCTCCTGAGAGCGGTTTGTGCCGAAAGAAGCCCGGGACCGGCACTTAGCTTCGGAGAGCTGCGTATCTGCGTCTTCTGCGTGTCTTGCCGCTCTACACTCAGCAAAAAGCTTTTCCACCATATCTTGCAAGAAGAAACTCTGCCAGGAAAGAAAACATCCAAAAACTTGTTCTAAAGCTTGCACGGGGGTCTGCAAAGAGTTTGGCAAGAATGAAAGGTAGTTGTCCAAAACTCGTTCTTTTCCAATAGAATAACCATGGAAAAGGCAGGAGAGTGGTAAAGTACTGTTTTCTCTAAGTCTGAAGGCTGCCCACACTGTGCCTGTGTGCTGCAGCTTGCATCTTCGCCTTTGGGAAGCTGCCGCTCGCCGATTCTCCCGGAGGCGAAGAAGCGACTTCTTCGCACACAGAGCATTGTGGCGAGCGCAGGGAGCTCCTGAGAGCGGTTTGTGCCGAAAGAAGCCCGGGACCGGCACTTAGCTTCGGAGAGCTGCGTATCTGCGTCTTCTGCGTGTCTTGCCGCTCTACACTCAGCCAAAAGCTTTTCCACCATATCTTGCAAGGAGAAACTCTGCCAGGAAAGAAAACATCCAAAATCTTGTTCTAAAGCTTGCACGGAGGTCTGCAAAGAGTTTGGCAAGAATGAAAGGTAGTTGTCCAAAACTCGTTCTTTTCCAATAGAATAACCATGGAAAAGGCAGGAGAGTGGTAAAGTACTGTTTTCTCTAAGTCTGAAGGCTGCCCACACTGTGCCTGTGTGCTGCAGCTTGCATCTTCGCCTTTGGGAAGCTGCCGCTCGCCGATTCTCCCGCAGGCGAAGAAGCGGCTTCTTCGCACACAGAGCATTGTGGCGAGCGCAGGGAGCTCCTGAGAGCGGTTTGTGCCGAAAGAAGCCCGGGACCGGCACTTAGCTTCGGAGAGCTGCGTATCTGCGTCTTCTGCGTGTCTTGCCGCTCTACACTCAGCCAAAAGCTTTTCCACCATATCTTGCAAGGAGAAACTCTGCCAGGAAAGAAAACATCCAAAATCTTGTTCTAAAGCTTGCACGCGGGTCTGCAAAGAGTTTGGCAAGAATGAAAGGTAGTTGTCCAAAACTCGTTCTTTTCCAATAGAATAACCATGGAAAAGGCAGGAGAGTGGTAAAGTACTGTTTTCTCTAAGTCTGAAGGCTGCCCACACTGTGCCTGTGTGCTGCAGCTTGCATCTTCGCCTTTGGGAAGCTGCCGCTCGCCGATTCTCCCGGAGGCGAAGAAGCGGCTTCTTCGCACACAGAGCATTGTGGCGAGCGCAGGGAGCTCCTGAGAGCGGTTTGTGCCGAAAGAAGCCCGGGACCGGCACTTAGCTTCGGAGAGCTGCGTATCTGCGTCTTCTGCGTGTCTTGCCGCTCTACACTCAGCAAAAAGCTTTTCCACCATATCTTGCAAGGAGAAACTCTGCCAGGAAAGAAAACATCCAAAATCTTGTTCTAAAGCTTGCACGGGGGTCTGCAAAGAGTTTGGCAAGAATGAAAGGTAGTTGTCCAAAACTCGTTCTTTTCCAATAGAATAACCATGGAAAAGGCAGGAGAGTGGTAAAGTACTGTTTTCTCTAAGTCTGAAGGCTGCCCACACTGTGCCTGTGTGCTGCAGCTTGCATCTTCGCCTTTGGGAAGCTGCCGCTCGCCGATTCTCCCGCAGGCGAAGAAGCGGCTTCTTCGCACACAGAGCATTGTGGCGAGCGCAGGGAGCTCCTGAGAGCGGTTTGTGCCGAAAGAAGCCCGGGACCGGCACTTAGCTTCGGAGAGCTGCGTATCTGCGTCTTCTGCGTGTCTTGCCGCTCTACACTCAGCCAAAAGCTTTTCCACCATATCTTGCAAGGAGAAACTCTGCCAGGAAAGAAAACATCCAAAATCTTGTTCTAAAGCTTGCACGGGGGTCTGCAAAGAGTTTGGCAAGAATGAAAGGTAGTTGTCCAAAACTCGTTCTTTTCCAATAGAATAACCATGGAAAAGGCAGGAGAGTGGTAAAGTACTGTTTTCTCTAAGTCTGAAGGCTGCCCACACTGTGCCTGTGTGCTGCAGCTTGCATCTTCGCCTTTGGGAAGCTGCCGCTCGCCGATTCTCCCGCAGGCGAAGAAGCGGCTTCTTCGCACACAGAGCATTGTGGCGAGCGCAGGGAGCTCCTGAGAGCGGTTTGTGCCGAAAGAAGCCCGGGACCGGCACTTAGCTTCGGAGAGCTGCGTATCTGCGTCTTCTGCGTGTCTTGCCGCTCTACACTCAGCAAAAAGCTTTTCCACCATATCTTGCAAGGAGAAACTCTGCCAGGAAAGAAAACATCCAAAATCTTGTTCTAAAGCTTGCACGGGGGTCTGCAAAGAGTTTGGCAAGAATGAAAGGTAGTTGTCCAAAACTCGTTCTTTTCCAATAGAATAACCATGGAAAAGGCAGGAGAGTGGTAAAGTACTGTTTTCTCTAAGTCTGAAGGCTGCCCACACTGCCTGTGTGCTGCAGCTTGCATCTTCGCCTTTGCGAAGCTGCCGCTCGCCGATTCTCCCGGAGGCGAAGAAGCGGCTTCTTCGCACACAGAGCATTGTGGCGAGCGCAGGGAGCTCCTGAGAGCGGTTTGTGCCGAAAGAAGCCCGGGACCGGCACTTAGCTTCGGAGAGCTGCGTATCTGCGTCTTCTGCGTGTCTTGCCGCTCTACACACAGCCAAAAGCTTTTCCACCATATCTTGCAAGGAGAAACTCTGCCAGGAAAGAAAACATCCAAAATCTTGTTCTAAAGCTTGCACGGAGGTCTGCAAAGAGTTTGGCAAGAATGAAAGGTAGTTGTCCAAAACTCGTTCTTTTCCAATAGAATAACCATGGAAAAGGCAGGAGAGTGGTAAAGTACTGTTTTCTCTAAGTCTGAATGCTGCCCACACTGTGCCTGTGTGCTGCAGCTTGCATCTTCGCCTTTGGGAAGCTGCCGCTCGCCGATTCTCCCGGAGGCGAAGAAGCGGCTTCTTCGCACACAGAGCATTGTGGCGAGCGCAGGGAGCTCCTGAGAGCGGTTTGTGCCGAAAGAAGCCCGGGACCGGCACTTAGCTTCGGAGAGCTGCGTATCTGCGTCTTCTGCGTGTCTTGCCGCTCTACACTCAGCCAAAAGCTTTTCCACCATATCTTGCAAGGAGAAACTCTGCCAGGAAAGAAAACATCCAAAATCTTGTTCTAAAGCTTGCACGGAGGTCTGCAAAGAGTTTGGCAAGAATGAAAGGTAGTTGTCCAAAACTCGTTCTTTTCCAATAGAATAACCATGGAAAAGGCAGGAGAGTGGTAAAGTACTGTTTTCTCTAAGTCTGAAGGCTGCCCACACTGTGCCTGTGTGCTGCAGCTTGCATCTTCGCCTTTGGGAAGCTGCCGCTCGCCGATTCTCCCGCAGGCGAAGAAGCGGCTTCTTCGCACACAGAGCATTGTGGCGAGCGCAGGGAGCTCCTGAGAGCGGTTTGTGCCGAAAGAAGCCCGGGACCGGCACTTAGCTTCGGAGAGCTGCGTATCTGCGTCTTCTGCGTGTCTTGCCGCTCTACACTCAGCAAAAAGCTTTTCCACCATATCTTGCAAGGAGAAACTCTGCCAGGAAAGAAAACATCCAAAATCTTGTTCTAAAGCTTGCACGGGGGTCTGCAAAGAGTTTGGCAAGAATGAAAGGTAGTTGTCCAAAACTCGTTCTTTTCCAATAGAATAACCATGGAAAAGGCAGGAGAGTGGTAAAGTACTGTTTTCTCTAAGTCTGAATGCTGCCCACACTGTGCCTGTGTGCTGCAGCTTGCATCTTCGCCTTTGGGAAGCTGCCGCTCGCCGATTCTCCCGGAGGCGAAGAAGCGGCTTCTTCGCACACAGAACATTGTGGCGAGCGCAGGGAGCTCCTGAGAGCGGTTTGTGCCGAAAGAAGCCCGGGACCGGCACTTAGCTTCGGAGAGCTGCGTATCTGCGTCTTCTGCGTGTCTTGCCGCTCTACACTCAGCCAAAAGCTTTTCCACCATATCTTGCAAGGAGAAACTCTGCCAGGAAAGAAAACATCCAAAATCTTGTTCTAAAGCTTGCACGGGGGTCTGCAAAGAGTTTGGCAAGAATGAAAGGTAGTTGTCCAAAACTCGTTCTTTTCCAATAGAATAACCATGGAAAACGCAGGAGAGTGGTAAAGTACTGTTTTCTCTAAGTCTGAAGGCTGCCCACACTGTGCCTGTGTGCTGCAGCTTGCATCTTCGCCTTTGGCAAGCTGCCGCTCGCCGATTCTCCCGCAGGCGAAGAAGCGGCTTCTTCGCACACAGAGCATTGTGGCGAGCGCAGGGAGCTCCTGAGAGCGGTTTGTGCCGAAAGAAGCCCGGGACCGGCACTTAGCTTCGGAGAGCTGCGTATCTGCGTCTTCTGCGTGTCTTGCCGCTCTACACTCAGCAAAAAGCTTTTCCAGCATATCTTGCAAGGAGAAACTCTGCCAGGAAAGAAAACATCCAAAATCTTGTTCTAAAGCTTGCACGCGGGTCTGCAAAGAGTTTGGCAAGAATGAAAGGTAGTTGTCCAAAACTCGTTCTTTTCCAATAGAATAACCATGGAAAAGGCAGGAGAGTGGTAAAGTACTGTTTTCTCTAAGTCTGAAGGCTGCCCACACTGTGCCTGTGTGCTGCAGCTTGCATCTTCGCCTTTGGGAAGCTGCCGCTCGCCGATTCTCCCGCAGGCGAAGAAGCGGCTTCTTCGCACACAGAGCATTGTGGCGAGCGCGGGGAGCTCCTGAGAGCGGTTTGTGCCGAAAGAAGCCCGGGACTGGCACTTAGCTTCGGAGAGCTGCGTATCTGCGTCTTCTGCGTGTCTTGCCGCTCTACACTCAGCAAAAAGCTTTTCCACCATATCTTGCAAGAAGAAACTCTGCCAGGAAAGAAAACATCCAAAATCTGGTTCTAAAGCTTGCACGGGGGTCTGCAAAGAGTTTGGCAAGAATGAAAGGTAGTTGTCCAAAACTCGTTCTTTTCCAATAGAATAACCATGGAAAAGGCAGGAGAGTGGTAAAGTACTGTTTTCTCTAAGTCTGAAGGCTGCCCACACTGTGCCTGTGTGCTGCAGCTTGCATCTTCGCCTTTGGGAAGCTGCCGCTCGCCGATTCTCCCGCAGGCGAAGAAGTGGCTTCTTCGCACACAGAGCATTGTGGCGAGCGCAGGGAGCTCCTGAGAGCGGTTTGTGCCGAAAGAAGCCCGGGACCGGCACTTAGCTTCGGAGAGCTGCGTATCTGCGTCTTCTGCGTGTCTTGCCGCTCTACACTCAGCAAAAAGCTTTTCCACCATATCTTGCAAGGAGAAACTCTGCCAGGAAAGAAAACATCCAAAATCTTGTTCTAAAGCTTGCACGGAGGTCTGCAAAGAGTTTGGCAAGAATGAAAGGTAGTTGTCCAAAACTCGTTCTTTTCCAATAGAATAACCATGGAAAAGGCAGGAGAGTGGTAAAGTACTGTATTCTCTAAGTCTGAAGGCTGCCCACACTGTGCCTGTGTGCTGCAGCTTGCATCTTCGCCTTTGGGAAGCTGCCGCTCGCCGATTCTCCCGCAGGCGAAGAAGCGGCTTCTTCGCACACAGAGCATTGTGGCGAGCGCAGGGAGCTCCTGAGAGCGGTTTGTGCCGAAAGAAGCCCGGGACCGGCACTTAGCTTCGGAGAGCTGCGTATCTGCGTCTTCTGCGTGTCTTGCCACTCTACACTCAGCAAAAAGCTTTTCCACCATATCTTGCAAGGAGAAACTCTGCCAGGAAAGAAAACATCCAAAATCTTGTTCTAAAGCTTGCACGGGGGTCTGCAAAGAGTTTGGCAAGAATGAAAGGTAGTTGTCCAAAACTCGTTCTTTTCCAATAGAATAACCATGGAAAAGGCAGGAGAGTGGTAAAGTACTGTTTTCTCTAAGTCTGAATGCTGCCCACACTGTGCCTGTGTGCTGCAGCTTGCATCTTCGCCTTTGGGAAGCTGCCGCTCGCCGATTCTCCCGCAGGCGAAGAAGCG
Source organism: Molothrus aeneus (assembly GCF_037042795.1). Taxonomy (NCBI): domain Eukaryota; kingdom Metazoa; phylum Chordata; class Aves; order Passeriformes; family Icteridae; genus Molothrus; species Molothrus aeneus. The sequence goes on along the minus strand of NW_027099025.1, from coordinate 30,400 downwards.
GCTTCTTCGCACACAGAGCATTGTGGCGAGCGCAGGGAGCTCCTGAGAGCGGTTTGTGCCGAAAGAAGCCCGGGACCGGCACTTAGCTTCGGAGAGCTGCGTATCTGCGTCTTCTGCGTGTCTTGCCGCTCTACACTCAGCCAAAAGCTTTTCCACCATATCTTGCAAGGAGAAACTCTGCCAGGAAAGAAAACATCCAAAATCTTGTTCTAAAGCTTGCACGGGGGTCTGCAAAGAGTTTGGCAAGAATGAAAGGTAGTTGTCCAAAACTCGTTCTTTTCCAATAGAATAACCATGGAAAAGGCAGGAGAGTGGTAAAGTACTGTTTTCTCTAAGTCTGAAGGCTGCCCACACTGTGCCTGTGTGCTGCAGCTTGCATCTTCGCCTTTGGCAAGCTGCCGCTCGCCGATTCTCCCGCAGGCGAAGAAGCGGCTTCTTCGCACACAGAGCATTGTGGCGAGCGCAGGGAGCTCCTGAGAGCGGTTTGTGCCGAAAGAAGCCCGGGACCGGCACTTAGCTTCGGAGAGCTGCGTATCTGCGTCTTCTGCGTGTCTTGCCGCTCTACACTCAGCAAAAAGCTTTTCCAGCATATCTTGCAAGGAGAAACTCTGCCAGGAAAGAAAACATCCAAAATCTTGTTCTAAAGCTTGCACGGGGGTCTGCAAAGAGTTTGGCAAGAATGAAAGGTAGTTGTCCAAAACTCGTTCTTTTCCAATAGAATAACCATGGAAAAGGCAGGAGAGTGGTAAAGTACTGTTTTCTCTAAGTCTGAAGGCTGCCCACACTGTGCCTGTGTGCTGCAGCTTGCATCTTCGCCTTTGGGAAGCTGCCGCTCGCCGATTCTCCCGCAGGCGAAGAAGCGGCTTCTTCGCACACAGAGCATTGTGGCGAGCGCGGGGAGCTCCTGAGAGCGGTTTGTGCCGAAAGAAGCCCGGGACCGGCACTTAGCTTCGGAGAGCTGCGTATCTGCGTCTTCTGCGTGTCTTGCCGCTCTACACTCAGCAAAAAGCTTTTCCACCATATCTTGCAAGAAGAAACTCTGCCAGGAAAGAAAACATCCAAAATCTGGTTCTAAAGCTTGCACGGGGGTCTGCAAAGAGTTTGGCAAGAATGAAAGGTAGTTGTCCAAAACTCGTTCTTTTCCAATAGAATAACCATGGAAAAGGCAGGAGAGTGGTAAAGTACTGTTTTCTCTAAGTCTGAAGTCGGCCCACACTGTGCCTGTGTGCTGCAGCTTGCATCTTCGCCTTTGGGAAGCTGCCGCTCGCCGATTCTCCCGCAGGCGAAGAAGCGGCTTCTTCGCACACAGAGCATTGTGGCGAGCGCAGGGAGCTCCTGAGAGCGGTTTGTGCCGAAAGAAGCCCGGGACCGGCACTTAGCTTCGGAGAGCTGCGTATCTGCGTCTTCTGCGTGTCTTGCCGCTCTACACTCAGCCAAAAGCTTTTCCACCATATCTTGCAAGGAGAAACTCTGCCAGGAAAGAAAACATCCAAAATCTTGTTCTAAAGCTTGCACGGAGGTCTGCAAAGAGTTTGGCAAGAATGAAAGGTAGTTGTCCAAAACTCGTTCTTTTCCAATAGAATAACCATGGAAAAGGCAGGAGAGTGGTAAAGTACTGTTTTCTCGAAGTCTGAAGGCTGCCCACACTGTGCCTGTGTGCTGCAGCTTGCATCTTCGCCTTTGGGAAGCTGCCGCTCGCCGATTCTCCCGCAGGCGAAGAAGCGGCTTCTTCGCACACAGAGCATTGTGGCGAGCGCAGGGAGCTCCTGAGAGCGGTTTGTGCCGAAAGAAGCCCGGGACCGGCACTTAGCTTCGGAGAGCTGCGTATCTGCGTCTTCTGCGTGTCTTGCCGCTCTACACTCAGCAAAAAGCTTTTCCACCATATCTTGCAAGGAGAAACTCTGCCAGGAAAGAAAACATCCAAAATCTTGTTCTAAAGCTTGCACGGGGGTCTGCAAAGAGTTTGGCAAGAATGAAAGGTAGTTGTCCAAAACTCGTTCTTTTCCAATAGAATAACCATGGAAAAGGCAGGAGAGTGGTAAAGTACTGTTTTCTCTAAGTCTGAATGCTGCCCACACTGTGCCTGTGTGCTGCAGCTTGCATCTTCGCCTTTGGGAAGCTGCCGCTCGCCGATTCTCCCGCAGGCGAAGAAGCGGCTTCTTCGCACACAGAGCATTGTGGCGAGCGCAGGGAGCTCCTGAGAGCGGTTTGTGCCGAAAGAAGCCCGGGACCGGCACTTAGCTTCGGAGAGCTGCGTATCTGCGTCTTCTGCGTGTCTTGCCGCTCTACACTCAGCAAAAAGCTTTTCCACCATATCTTGCAAGGAGAAACTCTGCCAGGAAAGAAAACATCCAAAATCTTGTTCTAAAGCTTGCACGGGGGTCTGCAAAGAGTTTGGCAAGAATGAAAGGTAGTTGTCCAAAACTCGTTCTTTTCCAATAGAATAACCATGGAAAAGGCAGGAGAGTGGTAAAGTACTGTTTTCTCTAAGTCTGAAGGCTGCCCACACTGTGCCTGTGTGCTGCAGCTTGCATCTTCGCCTTTGGGAAGCTGCCGCTCGCCGATTCTCCCGCAGGCGAAGAAGCGGCTTCTTCGCACACAGAGCATTGTGGCGAGCGCAGGGAGCTCCTGAGAGCGGTTTGTGCCGAAAGAAGCCCGGGACCGGCACTTAGCTTCGGAGAGCTGCGTATCTGCGTCTTCTGCGTGTCTTGCCGCTCTACACTCAGCCAAAAGCTTTTCCACCATATCTTGCAAGGAGAAACTCTGCCAGGAAAGAAAACATCCAAAATCTTGTTCTAAAGCTTGCACGGGGGTCTGCAAAGAGTTTGGCAAGAATGAAAGGTAGTTGTCCAAAACTCGTTCTTTTCCAATAGAATAACCATGGAAAAGGCAGGAGAGTGGTAAAGTACTGTTTTCTCTAAGTCTGAAGGCTGCCCACACTGTGCCTGTGTGCTGCAGCTTGCATCTTCGCCTTTGGGAAGCTGCCGCTCGCCGATTCTCCCGCAGGCGAAGAAGCGGCTTCTTCGCACACAGAGCATTGTGGCGAGCGCAGGGAGCTCCTGAGAGCGGTTTGTGCCGAAAGAAGCCCGGGACCGGCACTTAGCTTCGGAGAGCTGCGTATCTGCGTCTTCTGCGTGTCTTGCCGCTCTACACTCAGCAAAAAGCTTTTCCACCATATCTTGCAAGGAGAAACTCTGCCAGGAAAGAAAACATCCAAAATCTTGTTCTAAAGCTTGCACGGGGGTCTGCAAAGAGTTTGGCAAGAATGAAAGGTAGTTGTCCAAAACTCGTTCTTTTCCAATAGAATAACCATGGAAAAGGCAGGAGAGTGGTAAAGTACTGTTTTCTCTAAGTCTGAAGGCTGCCCACACTGTGCCTGTGTGCTGCAGCTTGCATCTTCGCCTTTGGGAAGCTGCCGCTCGCCGATTCTCCCGCAGGCGAAGAAGCGGCTTCTTCGCACACAGAGCATTGTGGCGAGCGCGGGGAGCTCCTGAGAGCGGTTTGTGCCGAAAGAAGCCCGGGACCGGCACTTAGCTTCGGAGAGCTGCGTATCTGCGTCTACTGCGTGTCTTGCCGCTCTACACTCAGCAAAAAGCTTTTCCACCATATCTTGCAAGGAGAAACTCTGCCAGGAAAGAAAACATCCAAAATCTTGTTCTAAAGCTTGCACGGAGGTCTGCAAAGAGTTTGGCAAGAATGAAAGGTAGTTGTCCAAAACTCGTTCTTTTCCAATATAATAACCATGGAAAACGCAGGAGAGTGGTAAAGTACTGTTTTCTCTAAGTCTGAAGGCTGCCCACACTGTGCCTGTGTGCTGCAGCTTGCATCTTCGCCTTTGGGAAGCTGCCGCTCGCCGATTCTCCCGCAGGCGAAGAAGCGGCTTCTTCGCACACAGAGCATTGTGGCGAGCGCAGGGAGCTCCTGAGAGCGGTTTGTGCCGAAAGAAGCCCGGGACCGGCACTTAGCTTCGGAGAGCTGCGTATCTGCGTCTTCTGCGTGTCTTGCCGCTCTACACTCAGCAAAAAGCTTTTCCACCATATCTTGCAAGGAGAAACTCTGCCAGGAAAGAAAACATCCAAAATCTTGTTCTAAAGCTTGCACGGGGGTCTGCAAAGAGTTTGGCAAGAATGAAAGGTAGTTGTCCAAAACTCGTTCTTTTCCAATAGAATAACCATGGATAAGGCAGGAGAGTGGTAAAGTACTGTTTTCTCTAAGTCTGAAGGCTGCCCACACTGTGCCTGTGTGCTGCAGCTTGCATCTTCGCCTTTGGGAAGCTGCCGCTCGCCGATTCTCCCGCAGGCGAAGAAGCGGCTTCTTCGCACACAGAGCATTGTGGCGAGCGCAGGGAGCTCCTGAGAGCGGTTTGTGCCGAAAGAAGCCCGGGACCGGCACTTAGCTTCGGAGAGCTGCGTATCTGCGTCTTCTGCGTGTCTTGCCGCTCTACACTCAGCAAAAAGCTTTTCCACCATATCTTGCAAGGAGAAACTCTGCCAGGAAAGAAAACATCCAAAATCTTGTTCTAAAGCTTGCACGGAGGTCTGCAAAGAGTTTGGCAAGAATGAAAGGTAGTTGTCCAAAACTCGTTCTTTTCCAATAGAATAACCATGGAAAAGGCAGGAGAGTGGTAAAGTACCGTTTTCTCTAAGTCTGAAGGCTGCCCACACTGTGCCTGTGTGCTGCAGCTTGCATCTTCGCCTTTGGGAAGCTGCCGCTCGCCGATTCTCCCGCAGGCGAAGAAGCGGCTTCTTCGCACACAGAGCATTGTGGCGAGCGCGGGGAGCTCCTGAGAGCGGTTTGTGCCGAAAGAAGCCCGGGACCGGCACTTAGCTTCGGAGAGCTGCGTATCTGCGTCTACTGCGTGTCTTGCCGCTCTACACTCAGCAAAAAGCTTTTCCACCATATCTTGCAAGGAGAAACTCTGCCAGGAAAGAAAACATCCAAAATCTTGTTCTAAAGCTTGCACGGATGTCTGCAAAGAGTTTGGCAAGAATGAAAGGTAGTTGTCCAAAACTCGTTCTTTTCCAAAAGAATAACCATGGAAAAGGCAGGAGAGTGGTAAAGTACTGTTTTCTCTAAGTCTGAATGCTGCCCACACTGTGCCTGTGTGCTGCAGCTTGCATCTTCGCCTTTGGGAAGCTGCCGCTCGCCGATTCTCCCGGAGGCGAAGAAGCGGCTTCTTCGCACACAGAGCATTGTGGCGAGCGCAGGGAGCTCCTGAGAGCGGTTTGTGCCGAAAGAAGCCCGGGACCGGCACTTAGCTTCGGAGAGCTGCGTATCTGCGTCTTCTGCGTGTCTTGCCGCTCTACACTCAGCAAAAAGCTTTTCCACCATATCTTGCAAGGAGAAACTCTGCCAGGAAAGAAAACATCCAAAATCTTGTTCTAAAGCTTGCACGGGGGTCTGCAAAGAGTTTGGCAAGAATGAAAGGTAGTTGTCCAAAACTCGTTCTTTTCCAATAGAATAACCATGGATAAGGCAGGAGAGTGGTAAAGTACTGTTTTCTCTAAGTCTGAAGGCTGCCCACACTGTGCCTGTGTGCTGCAGCTTGCATCTTCGCCTTTGGGAAGCTGCCGCTCGCCGATTCTCCCGGAGGCGAAGAAGCGGCTTCTTCGCACACAGAGCATTGTGGCGAGCGCAGGGAGCTCCTGAGAGCGGTTTGTGCCGAAAGAAGCCCGGGACCGGCACTTAGCTTCGGAGAGCTGCGTATCTGCGTCTTCTGCGTGTCTTGCCGCTCTACACTCAGCAAAAAGCTTTTCCACCATATCTTGCAAGGAGAAACTCTGCCAGGAAAGAAAACATCCAAAATCTTGTTCTAAAGCTTGCACGGGGGTCTGCAAAGAGTTTGGCAAGAATGAAAGGTAGTTGTCCAAAACTCGTTCTTTTCCAATAGAATAACCATGGAAAAGGCAGGAGAGTGGTAAAGTACTGTTTTCTCTAAGTCTGAAGGCTGCCCACACTGTGCCTGTGTGCTGCAGCTTGCATCTTCGCCTTTGGGAAGCTGCCGCTCGCCGATTCTCCCGCAGGCGAAGAAGCGGCTTCTTCGCACACAGAGCATTGTGGCGAGCGCGGGGAGCTCCTGAGAGCGGTTTGTGCCGAAAGAAGCCCGGGACCGGCACTTAGCTTCGGAGAGCTGCGTATCTGCGTCTACTGCGTGTCTTGCCGCTCTACACTCAGCCAAAAGCTTTTCCACCATATCTTGCAAGGAGAAACTCTGCCAGGAAAGAAAACATCCAAAATCTTGTTCTAAAGCTTGCACGGATGTCTGCAAAGAGTTTGGCAAGAATGAAAGGTAGTTGTCCAAAACTCGTTCTTTTCCAAAAGAATAACCATGGAAAAGGCAGGAGAGTGGTAAAGTACTGTTTTCTCTAAGTCTGAATGCTGCCCACACTGTGCCTGTGTGCTGCAGCTTGCATCTTCGCCTTTGGGAAGCTGCCGCTCGCCGATTCTCCCGGAGGCGAAGAAGCGGCTTCTTCGCACACAGAGCATTGTGGCGAGCGCAGGGAGCTCCTGAGAGCGGTTTGTGCCGAAAGAAGCCCGGGACCGGCACTTAGCTTCGGAGAGCTGCGTATCTGCGTCTTCTGCGTGTCTTGCCGCTCTACACTCAGCAAAAAGCTTTTCCACCATATCTTGCAAGGAGAAACTCTGCCAGGAAAGAAAACATCCAAAATCTTGTTCTAAAGCTTGCACGGGGGTCTGCAAAGAGTTTGGCAAGAATGAAAGGTAGTTGTCCAAAACTCGTTCTTTTCCAATAGAATAACCATGGATAAGGCAGGAGAGTGGTAAAGTACTGTTTTCTCTAAGTCTGAAGGCTGCCCACACTGTGCCTGTGTGCTGCAGCTTGCATCTTCGCCTTTGGGAAGCTGCCGCTCGCCGATTCTCCCGCAGGCGAAGAAGCGGCTTCTTCGCACACAGAGCATTGTGGCGAGCGCAGGGAGCTCCTGAGAGCGGTTTGTGCCGAAAGAAGCCCGGGACCGGCACTTAGCTTCGGAGAGCTGCGTATCTGCGTCTTCTGCGTGTCTTGCCGCTCTACACTCAGCCAAAAGCTTTTCCACCATATCTTGCAAGGAGAAACTCTGCCAGGAAAGAAAACATCCAAAATCTTGTTCTAAAGCTTGCACGGGGGTCTGCAAAGAGTTTGGCAAGAATGAAAGGTAGTTGTCCAAAACTCGTTCTTTTCCAATAGAATAACCATGGAAAAGGCAGGAGAGTGGTAAAGTACTGTTTTCTCTAAGTCTGAAGGCTGCCCACACTGTGCCTGTGTGCTGCAGCTTGCATCTTCGCCTTTGGGAAGCTGCCGCTCGCCGATTCTCCCGCAGGCGAAGAAGCGGCTTCTTCGCACACAGAGCATTGTGGCGAGCGCAGGGAGCTCCTGAGAGCGGTTTGTGCCGAAAGAAGCCCGGGACCGGCACTTAGCTTCGGAGAGCTGCGTATCTGCGTCTTCTGCGTGTCTTGCCGCTCTACACTCAGCCAAAAGCTTTTCCACCATATCTTGCAAGGAGAAACTCTGCCAGGAAAGAAAACATCCAAAATCTTGTTCTAAAGCTTGCACGCAGGTCTGCAAAGACTCTGGCAAGAATGAAAGGTAGTTGTCCAAAACTCGTTCTTTTCCAATAGAATAACCATGGAAAAGGCAGGAGAGTGGTAAAGTACTGTTTTCTCTAAGTCTGAATGCTGCCCACACTGTGCCTGTGTGCTGCAGCTTGCATCTTCGCCTTTGGGAAGCTGCCGCTCGCCGATTCTCCCGGAGGCGAAGAAGCGGCTTCTTCGCACACAGAGCATTGTGGCGAGCGCAGGGAGCTCCTGAGAGCGGTTTGTGCCGAAAGAAGCCCGGGACCGGCACTTAGCTTCGGAGAGCTGCGTATCTGCGTCTTCTGCGTGTCTTGCCGCTCTACACTCAGCCAAAAGCTTTTCCACCATATCTTGCAAGGAGAAACTCTGCCAGGAAAGAAAACATCCAAAATCTTGTTCTAAAGCTTGCACGCAGGTCTGCAAAGACTCTGGCAAGAATGAAAGGTAGTTGTCCAAAACTCGTTCTTTTCCAATAGAATAACCATGGAAAAGGCAGGAGAGTGGTAAAGTACTGTTTTCTCTAAGTCTGAAGGCTGCCCACACTGTGCCTGTGTGCTGCAGCTTGCATCTTCGCCTTTGGGAAGCTGCCGCTCGCCGATTCTCCCGCAGGCGAAGAAGCGGCTTCTTCGCACACAGAGCATTGTGGCGAGCGCAGGGAGCTCCTGAGAGCGGTTTGTGCCGAAAGAAGCCCGGGACCGGCACTTAGCTTCGGAGAGCTGCGTATCTGCGTCTTCTGCGTGTCTTGCCGCTCTACACTCAGCAAAAAGCTTTTCCACCATATCTTGCAAGGAGAAACTCTGCCAGGAAAGAAAACATCCAAAATCTTGTTCTAAAGCTTGCACGGGGGTCTGCAAAGAGTTTGGCAAGAATGAAAGGTAGTTGTCCAAAACTCGTTCTTTTCCAATAGAATAACCATGGAAAAGGCAGGAGAGTGGTAAAGTACTGTTTTCTCTAAGTCTGAAGGCTGCCCACACTGTGCCTGTGTGCTGCAGCTTGCATCTTCGCCTTTGGGAAGCTGCCGCTCGCCGATTCTCCCGCAGGCGAAGAAGCGGCTTCTTCGCACACAGAGCATTGTGGCGAGCGCAGGGAGCTCCTGAGAGCGGTTTGTGCCGAAAGAAGCCCGGGACCGGCACTTAGCTTCGGAGAGCTGCGTATCTGCGTCTTCTGCGTGTCTTGCCGCTCTACACTCAGCAAAAAGCTTTTCCACCATATCTTGCAAGGAGAAACTCTGCCAGGAAAGAAAACATCCAAAATCTTGTTCTAAAGCTTGCACGGGGGTCTGCAAAGAGTTTGGCAAGAATGAAAGGTAGTTGTCCAAAACTCGTTCTTTTCCAATAGAATAACCATGGATAAGGCAGGAGAGTGGTAAAGTACTGTTTTCTCTAAGTCTGAAGGCTGCCCACACTGTGCCTGTTTGCTGCAGCTTGCATCTTCGCCTTTGGGAAGCTGCCGCTCGCCGATTCTCCCGGAGGCGAAGAAGCGGCTTCTTCGCACACAGAGCATTGTGGCGAGCGCAGGGAGCTCCTGAGAGCGGTTTGTGCCGAAAGAAGCCCGGGACCGGCACTTAGCTTCGGAGAGCTGCGTATCTGCGTCTTCTGCGTGTCTTGCCGCTCTACACTCAGCAAAAAGCTTTTCCACCATATCTTGCAAGGAGAAACTCTGCCAGGAAAGAAAACATCCAAAATCTTGTTCTAAAGCTTGCACGGGGGTCTGCAAAGAGTTTGGCAAGAATGAAAGGTAGTTGTCCAAAACTCGTTCTTTTCCAATAGAATAACCATGGAAAAGGCAGGAGAGTGGTAAAGTACTGTTTTCTCTAAGTCTGAAGGCTGCCCACACTGTGCCTGTGTGCTGCAGCTTGCATCTTCGCCTTTGGGAAGCTGCCGCTCGCCGATTCTCCCGGAGGCGAAGAAGCGGCTTCTTCGCACACAGAGCATTGTGGCGAGCGCAGGGAGCTCCTGAGAGCGGTTTGTGCCGAAAGAAGCCCGGGACCGGCACTTAGCTTCGGAGAGCTGCGTATCTGCGTCTTCTGCGTGTCTTGCCGCTCTACACTCAGCAAAAAGCTTTTCCACCATATCTTGCAAGGAGAAACTCTGCCAGGAAAGAAAACATCCAAAATCTTGTTCTAAAGCTTGCACGCAGGTCTGCAAAGAGTTTGGCAAGAATGAAAGGTAGTTGTCCAAAACTCGTTCTTTTCCAATAGAATAACCATGGAAAAGGCAGGAGAGTGGTAAAGTACTGTTTTCTCTAAGTCTGAAGGCTGCCCACACTGTGCCTGTGTGCTGCAGCTTGCATCTTCGCCTTTGGGAAGCTGCCGCTCGCCGATTCTCCCGCAGGCGAAGAAGCGGCTTCTTCGCTCACAGAGCATTGTGGCGAGCGCAGGGAGCTCCTGAGAGCGGTTTGTGCCGAAAGAAGCCCGGGACCGGCACTTAGCTTCGGAGAGCTGCGTATCTGCGTCTTCTGCGTGTCTTGCCGCTCTACACTCAGCCAAAAGCTTTTCCACCATATCTTGCAAGGAGAAACTCTGCCAGGAAAGAAAACATCCAAAATCTTGTTCTAAAGCTTGCACGGAGGTCTGCAAAGACTCTGGCAAGAATGAAAGGTAGTTGTCCAAAACTCGTTCTTTTCCAATAGAATAACCATGGAAAAGGCAGGAGAGTGGTAAAGTACTGTTTTCTCGAAGTCTGAAGGCTGCCCACACTGTGCCTGTGTGCTGCAGCTTGCATCTTCGCCTTTGGGAAGCTGCCGCTCGCCGATTCTCCCGCAGGCGAAGAAGCGGCTTCTTCGCACACAGAGCATTGTGGCGAGCGCAGGGAGCTCCTGAGAGCGGTTTGTGCCGAAAGAAGCCCGGGACCGGCACTTAGCTTCGGAGAGCTGCGTATCTGCGTCTTCTGTGTGTCTTGCCGCTCTACACTCAGCCAAAAGCTTTTCCACCATATCTTGCAAGGAGAAACTCTGCTAGGAAAGAAAACATCCAAAATCTTGTTCTAAAGCTTGCACGGGGGTCTGCAAAGAGTTTGGCAAGAATGAAAGGTAGTTGTCCAAAACTCGTTCTTTTCCAATAGAATAACCATGGAAAAGGCAGGAGAGTGGTAAAGTACTGTTTTCTCTAAGTCTGAAGGCTGCCCACACTGTGCCTGTGTGCTGCAGCTTGCATCTTCGCCTTTGGGAAGCTGCCGCTCGCCGATTCTCCCGCAGGCGAAGAAGCGGCTTCTTCGCACACAGAGCATTGTGGCGAGCGCAGGGAGCTCCTGAGAGCGGTTTGTGCCGAAAGAAGCCCGGGACCGGCACTTAGCTTCGGAGAGCTGCGTATCTGCGTCTTCTGCGTGTCTTGCCGCTCTACACTCAGCCAAAAGCTTTTCCACCATATCTTGCAAGGAGAAACTCTGCCAGGAAAGAAAACATCCAAAATCTTGTTCTAAAGCTTGCACGGGGGTCTGCAAAGAGTTTGGCAAGAATGAAAGGTAGTTGTCCAAAACTCGTTCTTTTCCAATAGAATAACCATGGAAAAGGCAGGAGAGTGGTAAAGTACTGTTTTCTCTAAGTCTGAATGCTGCCCACACTGTGCCTGTTTGCTGCAGCTTGCATCTTCGCCTTTGGGAAGCTGCCGCTCGCCGATTCTCCCGCAGGCGAAGAAGCGGCTTCTTCGCACACAGAGCATTGTGGCGAGCGCAGGGAGCTCCTGAGAGCGGTTTGTGCCGAAAGAAGCCCGGGACCGGCACTTAGCTTCGGAGAGCTGCGTATCTGCGTCTTCTGCGTGTCTTGCCGCTCTACACTCAGCAAAAAGCTTTTCCACCATATCTTGCAAGGAGAAACTCTGCCAGGAAAGAAAACATCCAAAATCTTGTTCTAAAGCTTGCACGGGGGTCTGCAAAGAGTTTGGCAAGAATGAAAGGTAGTTGTCCAAAACTCGTTCTTTTCCAATAGAATAACCATGGAAAAGGCAGGAGAGTGGTAAAGTACTGTTTTCTCTAAGTCTGAAGGCTGCCCACACTGTGCCTGTGTGCTGCAGCTTGCATCTTCGCCTTTGGGAAGCTGCCGCTCGCCGATTCTCCCGCAGGCGAAGAAGCGGCTTCTTCGCACACAGAGCATTGTGGCGAGCGCAGGGAGCTCCTGAGAGCGGTTTGTGCCGAAAGAAGCCCGGGACCGGCACTTAGCTTCGGAGAGCTGCGTATCTGCGTCTTCTGCGTGTCTTGCCGCTCTACACTCAGCAAAAAGCTTTTCCACCATATCTTGCAAGGAGAAACTCTGCCAGGAAAGAAAACATCCAAAATCTTGTTCTAAAGCTTGCACGGGGGTCTGCAAAGAGTTTGGCAAGAATGAAAGGTAGTTGTCCAAAACTCGTTCTTTTCCAATAGAATAACCATGGAAAAGGCAGGAGAGTGGTAAAGTACTGTTTTCTCTAAGTCTGAAGGCTGCCCACACTGTGCCTGTGTGCTGCAGCTTGCATCTTCGCCTTTGGGAAGCTGCCGCTCGCCGATTCTCCCGCAGGCGAAGAAGCGGCTTCTTCGCACACAGAGCATTGTGGCGAGCGCAGGGAGCTCCTGAGAGCGGTTTGTGCCGAAAGAAGCCCGGGACCGGCACTTAGCTTCGGAGAGCTGCGTATCTGCGTCTTCTGCGTGTCTTGCCGCTCTACACTCAGCAAAAAGCTTTTCCACCATATCTTGCAAGGAGAAACTCTGCCAGGAAAGAAAACATCCAAAATCTTGTTCTAAAGCTTGCACGGGGGTCTGCAAAGAGTTTGGCAAGAATGAAAGGTAGTTGTCCAAAACTCGTTCTTTTCCAATAGAATAACCATGGAAAAGGCAGGAGAGTGGTAAAGTACTGTTTTCTCTAAGTCTGAAGGCTGCCCACACTGTGCCTGTGTGCTGCAGCTTGCATCTTCGCCTTTGGGAAGCTGCCGCTCGCCGATTCTCCCGGAGGCGAAGAAGCGGCTTCTTCGCACACAGAGCATTGTGGCGAGCGCAGGGAGCTCCTGAGAGCGGTTTGTGCCGAAAGAAGCCCGGGACCGGCACTTAGCTTCGGAGAGCTGCGTATCTGCGTCTTCTGCGTGTCTTGCCGCTCTACACTCAGCAAAAAGCTTTTCCACCATATCTTGCAAGGAGAAACTCTGCCAGGAAAGAAAACATCCAAAATCTTGTTCTAGAGCTTGCACGGGGGTCTGCAAAGAGTTGGGCAAGAATGAAAGGTAGTTGTCCAAAACTCGTTCTTTTCCAATAGAATAACCATGGAAAAGGCAGGAGAGTGGTAAAGTACTGTTTTCTCTAAGTCTGAAGGCTGCCCACACTGTGCCTGTGTGCTGCAGCTTGCATCTTCGCCTTTGGGAAGCTGCCGCTCGCCGATTCTCCCGCAGGCGAAGAAGCGGCTTCTTCGCACACAGAGCATTGTGGCGAGCGCAGGGAGCTCCTGAGAGCGGTTTGTGCCGAAAGAAGCCCGGGACCGGCACTTAGCTTCGGAGAGCTGCGTATCTGCGTCTTCTGCGTGTCTTGCCGCTCTACACTCAGCAAAAAGCTTTTCCACCATATCTTGCAAGGAGAAACTCTGCCAGGAAAGAAAACATCCAAAATCTTGTTCTAAAGCTTGCACGGGGGTCTGCAAAGAGTTTGGCAAGAATGAAAGGTAGTTGTCCAAAACTCGTTCTTTTCCAATAGAATAACCATGGAAAAGGCAGGAGAGTGGTAAAGTACTGTTTTCTCTAAGTCTGAAGGCTGCCCACACTGTGCCTGTGTGCTGCAGCTTGCATCTTCGCCTTTGGGAAGCTGCTGCTCGCCGATTCTCCCGGAGGCGAAGAAGCGGCTTCTTCACACACAGAGCATTGTGGCGAGCGCAGGGAGCTCCTGAGAGCGGTTTGTGCCGAAAGAAGCCCGGGACCGGCACTTAGCTTCGGAGAGCTGCGTATCTGCGTCTTCTGCGTGTCTTGCCGCTCTACACTCAGCCAAAAGCTTTTCCACCATATCTTGCAAGGAGAAACTCTGCCAGGAAAGAAAACATCCAAAATCTTGTTCTAAAGCTTGCACGCAGGTCTGCAAAGACTCTGGCAAGAATGAAAGGTAGTTGTCCAAAACTCGTTCTTTTCCAATAGAATAACCATGGAAAAGGCAGGAGAGTGGTAAAGTACTGTTTTCTCTAAGTCTGAAGGCTGCCCACACTGTGCCTGTGTGCTGCAGCTTGCATCTTCGCCTTTGGGAAGCTGCCGCTCGCCGATTCTCCCGGAGGCGAAGAAGCGGCTTCTTCGCACACAGAGCATTGTGGCGAGCGCAGGGAGCTCCTGAGAGCGGTTTGTGCCGAAAGAAGCCCGGGACCGGCACTTAGCTTCGGAGAGCTGCGTATCTGCGTCTTCTGCGTGTCTTGCCGCTCTACACTCAGCAAAAAGCTTTTCCACCATATCTTGCAAGGAGAAACTCTGCCAGGAAAGAAAACATCCAAAATCTTGTTCTAAAGCTTGCACGCAGGTCTGCAAAGAGTTTGGCAAGAATGAAAGGTAGTTGTCCAAAACTCGTTCTTTTCCAATAGAATAACCATGGAAAAGGCAGGAGAGTGGTAAAGTACTGTTTTCTCTAAGTCTGAAGGCTGCCCACACTGTGCCTGTGTGCTGCAGCTTGCATCTTCGCCTTTGGGAAGCTGCCGCTCGCCGATTCTCCCGGAGGCGAAGAAGCGGCTTCTTCGCACACAGAGCATTGTGGCGAGCGCAGGGAGCTCCTGAGAGCGGTTTGTGCCGAAAGAAGCCCGGGACCGGCACTTAGCTTCGGAGAGCTGCGTATCTGCGTCTTCTGCGTGTCTTGCCGCTCTACACTCAGCCAAAAGCTTTTCCACCATATCTTGCAAGGAGAAACTCTGCCAGGAAAGAAAACATCCAAAATCTTGTTCTAAAGCTTGCACGGAGGTCTGCAAAGAGTTTGGCAAGAATGAAAGGTAGTTGTCCAAAACTCGTTCTTTTCCAATAGAATAACCATGGAAAAGGCAGGAGAGTGGTAAAGTACTGTTTTCTCTAAGTCTGAAGGCTGCCCACACTGTGCCTGTGTGCTGCAGCTTGCATCTTCGCCTTTGGGAAGCTGCCGCTCGCCGATTCTCCCGCAGGCGAAGAAGCGGCTTCTTCGCACACAGAGCATTGTGGCGAGCGCAGGGAGCTCCTGAGAGCGGTTTGTGCCGAAAGAAGCCCGGGACCGGCACTTAGCTTCGGAGAGCTGCGTATCTGCGTCTTCTGCGTGTCTTGCCGCTCTACACTCAGCAAAAAGCTTTTCCACCATATCTTGCAAGGAGAAACTCTGCCAGGAAAGAAAACATCCAAAATCTTGTTCTAAAGCTTGCACGCAGGTCTGCAAAGACTCTGGCAAGAATGAAAGGTAGTTGTCCAAAACTCGTTCTTTTCCAGTAGAATAACCATGGAAAAGGCAGGAGAGTGGTAAAGTACTGTTTTCTCTAAGTCTGAAGGCTGCCCACACTGTGCCTGTGTGCTGCAGCTTGCATCTTCGCCTTTGGGAAGCTGCCGCTCGCCGATTCTCCCGCAGGCGAAGAAGCGGCTTCTTCGCACACAGAGCATTGTGGCGAGCGCAGGGAGCTCCTGAGAGCGGTTTGTGCCGAAAGAAGCCCGGGACCGGCACTTAGCTTCGGAGAGCTGCGTATCTGCGTCTTCTGCGTGTCTTGCCGCTCTACACTCAGCAAAAAGCTTTTCCACCATATCTTGCAAGGAGAAACTCTGCCAGGAAAGAAAACATCCAAAATCTTGTTCTAAAGCTTGCACGGGGGTCTGCAAAGAGTTTGGCAAGAATGAAAGGTAGTTGTCCAAAACTCGTTCTTTTCCAATAGAATAACCATGGAAAAGGCAGGAGAGTGGTAAAGTACTGTTTTCTCTAAGTCTGAATGCTGCCCACACTGTGCCTGTGTGCTGCAGCTTGCATCTTCGCCTTTGGGAAGCTGCCGCTCGCCGATTCTCCCGCAGGCGAAGAAGCGGCTTCTTGGCACACAGAGCATTGTGGCGAGCGCAGGGAGCTCCTGAGAGCGGTTTGTGCCGAAAGAAGCCCGGGACCGGCACTTAGCTTCGGAGAGCTGCGTATCTGCGTCTTCTGCGTGTCTTGCCGCTCTACACTCAGCCAAAAGCTTTTCCACCATATCTTGCAAGGAGAAACTCTGCCAGGAAAGAAAACATCCAAAATCTTGTTCTAAAGCTTGCACGGGGGTCTGCAAAGAGTTTGGCAAGAATGAAAGGTAGTTGTCCAAAACTCGTTCTTTTCCAATAGAATAACCATGGAAAAGGCAGGAGAGTGGTAAAGTACTGTTTTCTCTAAGTCTGAAGGCTGCCCACACTGTGCCTGTGTGCTGCAGCTTGCATCTTCGCCTTTGGGAAGCTGCCGCTCGCCGATTCTCCCGCAGGCGAAGAAGCGGCTTCTTCGCACACAGAGCATTGTGGCGAGCGCAGGGAGCTCCTGAGAGCGGTTTGTGCCGAAAGAAGCCCGGGACCGGCACTTAGCTTCGGAGAGCTGCGTATCTGCGTCTTCTGCGTGTCTTGCCGCTCTACACTCAGCCAAAAGCTTTTCCACCATATCTTGCAAGGAGAAACTCTGCCAGGAAAGAAAACATCCAAAATCTTGTTCTAAAGCTTGCACGGGGGTCTGCAAAGAGTTTGGCAAGAATGAAAGGTAGTTGTCCAAAACTCGTTCTTTTCCAATAGAATAACCATGGAAAAGGCAGGAGAGTGGTAAAGTACTGTTTTCTCTAAGTCTGAATGCTGCCCACACTGTGCCTGTGTGCTGCAGCTTGCATCTTCGCCTTTGGGAAGCTGCCGCTCGCCGATTCTCCCGGAGGCGAAGAAGCGGCTTCTTCGCACACAGAGCATTGTGGCGAGCGCAGGGAGCTCCTGAGAGCGGTTTGTGCCGAAAGAAGCCCGGGACCGGCACTTAGCTTCGGAGAGCTGCGTATCTGCGTCTTCTGCGTGTCTTGCCGCTCTACACTCAGCAAAAAGCTTTTCCACCATATCTTGCAAGGAGAAACTCTGCCAGGAAAGAAAACATCCAAAATCTTGTTCTAAAGTTTGCACGGGGGTCTGCAAAGAGTTTGGCAAGAATGAAAGGTAGTTGTCCAAAACTCGTTCTTTTCCAATAGAATAACCATGGAAAAGGCAGGAGAGTGGTAAAGTACTGTTTTCTCTAAGTCTGAAGGCTGCCCACACTGTGCCTGTGTGCTGCAGCTTGCATCTTCGCCTTTGGGAAGCTGCCGCTCGCCGATTCTCCCGCAGGCGAAGAAGCGGCTTCTTCGCACACAGAGCATTGTGGCCAGCGCAGGGAGCTCCTGAGAGCGGTTTGTGCCGAAAGAAGCCCGGGACCGGCACTTAGCTTCGGAGAGCTGCGTATCTGCGTCTTCTGCGTGTCTTGCCGCTCTACACTCAGCCAAAAGCTTTTCCACCATATCTTGCAAGGAGAAACTCTGCCAGGAAAGAAAACATCCAAAATCTTGTTCTAAAGCTTGCACGGGGGTCTGCAAAGAGTTTGGCAAGAATGAAAGGTAGTTGTCCAAAACTCGTTCTTTTCCAATAGAATAACCATGGATAAGGCAGGAGAGTGGTAAAGTACTGTTTTCTCTAAGTCTGAAGGCTGCCCACACTGTGCCTGTGTGCTGCAGCTTGCATCTTCGCCTTTGGCAAGCTGCCGCTCGCCGATTCTCCCGCAGGCGAAGAAGCGGCTTCTTCGCACACAGAGCATTGTGGCGAGCGCAGGGAGCTCCTGAGAGCGGTTTGTGCCGAAAGAAGCCCGGGACCGGCACTTAGCTTCGGAGAGCTGCGTATCTGCGTCTTCTGCGTGTCTTGCCGCTCTACACTCAGCAAAAAGCTTTTCCACCATATCTTGCAAGGAGAAACTCTGCCAGGAAAGAAAACATCCAAAATCTTGTTCTAAAGCTTGCACGGGGGTCTGCAAAGAGTTTGGCAAGAATGAAAGGTAGTTGTCCAAAACTCGTTCTTTTCCAATAGAATAACCATGGAAAAGGCAGGAGAGTGGTAAAGTACTGTTTTCTCTAAGTCTGAAGGCTGCCCACACTGTGCCTGTGTGCTGCAGCTTGCATCTTCGCCTTTGGGAAGCTGCCGCTCGCCGATTCTCCCGGAGGCGAAGAAGCGGCTTCTTCGCACACAGAGCATTGTGGCGAGCGCAGGGAGCTCCTGAGAGCGGTTTGTGCCGAAAGAAGCCCGGGACCGGCACTTAGCTTCGGAGAGCTGCGTATCTGCGTCTTCTGCGTGTCTTGCCGCTCTACACTCAGCCAAAAGCTTTTCCACCATATCTTGCAAGGAGAAACTCTGCCAGGAAAGAAAACATCCAAAATCTTGTTCTAAAGCTTGCACGGGGGTCTGCAAAGAGTTGGGCAAGAATGAAAGGTAGTTGTCCAAAACTCGTTCTTTTCCAATAGAATAACCATGGAAAAGGCAGGAGAGTGGTAAAGTACTGTTTTCTCTAAGTCTGAAGGCTGCCCACACTGTGCCTGTGTGCTGCAGCTTGCATCTTCGCCTTTGGGAAGCTGCCGCTCGCCGATTCTCCCGGAGGCGAAGAAGCGGCTTCTTCGCACACAGAGCATTGTGGCGAGCGCAGGGAGCTCCTGAGAGCGGTTTGTGCCGAAAGAAGCCCGGGACCGGCACTTAGCTTCGGAGAGCTGCGTATCTGCGTCTTCTGCGTGTCTTGCCGCTCTACACTCAGCCAAAAGCTTTTCCACCATATCTTGCAAGGAGAAACTCTGCCAGGAAAGAAAACATCCAAAATCTTGTTCTAAAGCTTGCACGGGGGTCTGCAAAGAGTTTGGCAAGAATGAAAGGTAGTTGTCCAAAACTCGTTCTTTTCCAATAGAATAACCATGGAAAAGGCAGGAGAGTGGTAAAGTACTGTTTTCTCTAAGTCTGAAGGCTGCCCACACTGTGCCTGTGTGCTGCAGCTTGCATCTTCGCCTTTGGGAAGCTGCCGCTCGCCGATTCTCCCGGAGGCGAAGAAGCGGCTTCTTCGCACACAGAGCATTGTGGCGAGCGCAGGGAGCTCCTGAGAGCGGTTTGTGCCGAAAGAAGCCCGGGACCGGCACTTAGCTTCGGAGAGCTGCGTATCTGCGTCTTCTGCGTGTCTTGCCGCTCTACACTCAGCAAAAAGCTTTTCCACCATATCTTGCAAGGAGAAACTCTGCCAGGAAAGAAAACATCCAAAATCTTGTTCTAAAGCTTGCACGGGGGTCTGCAAAGAGTTTGGCAAGAATGAAAGGTAGTTGTCCAAAACTCGTTCTTTTCCAATAGAATAACCATGGATAAGGCAGGAGAGTGGTAAAGTACTGTTTTCTCTAAGTCTGAAGGCTGCCCACACTGTGCCTGTGTGCTGCAGCTTGCATCTTCGCCTTTGGGAAGCTGCCGCTCGCCGATTCTCCCGGAGGCGAAGAAGCGGCTTCTTCACACACAGAGCATTGTGGCGAGCGCAGGGAGCTCCTGAGAGCGGTTTGTGCCGAAAGAAGCCCGGGACCGGCACTTAGCTTCGGAGAGCTGCGTATCTGCGTCTTCTGCGTGTCTTGCCGCTCTACACTCAGCCAAAAGCTTTTCCACCATATCTTGCAAGGAGAAACTCTGCCAGGAAAGAAAACATCCAAAATCTTGTTCTAAAGCTTGCACGGGGGTCTGCAAAGAGTTTGGCAAGAATGAAAGGTAGTTGTCCAAAACTCGTTCTTTTCCAATAGAATAACCATGGAAAAGGCAGGAGAGTGGTAAAGTACTGTTTTCTCGAAGTCTGAAGGCTGCCCACACTGTGCCTGTGTGCTGCAGCTTGCATCTTCGCCTTTGGGAAGCTGCCGCTCGCCGATTCTCCCGCAGGCGAAGAAGCGGCTTCTTCGCACACAGAGCATTGTGGCGAGCGCAGGGAGCTCCTGAGAGCGGTTTGTGCCGAAAGAAGCCCGGGACCGGCACTTAGCTTCGGAGAGCTGCGTATCTGCGTCTTCTGCGTGTCTTGCCGCTCTACACTCAGCCAAAAGCTTTTCCACCATATCTTGCAAGGAGAAACTCTGCTAGGAAAGAAAACATCCAAAATCTTGTTCTAAAGCTTGCACGGGGGTCTGCAAAGAGTTTGGCAAGAATGAAAGGTAGTTGTCCAAAACTCGTTCTTTTCCAATAGAATAACCATGGAAAAGGCAGGAGAGTGGTAAAGTACTGTTTTCTCTAAGTCTGAAGGCTGCCCACACTGTGCCTGTGTGCTGCAGCTTGCATCTTCGCCTTTGGGAAGCTGCCGCTCGCCGATTCTCCCGCAGGCGAAGAAGCGGCTTCTTCGCACACAGAGCATTGTGGCGAGCGCAGGGAGCTCCTGAGAGCGGTTTGTGCCGAAAGAAGCCCGGGACCGGCACTTAGCTTCGGAGAGCTGCGTATCTGCGTCTTCTGCGTGTCTTGCCGCTCTACACTCAGCCAAAAGCTTTTCCACCATATCTTGCAAGGAGAAACTCTGCCAGGAAAGAAAACATCCAAAATCTTGTTCTAAAGCTTGCACGGGGGTCTGCAAAGAGTTTGGCAAGAATGAAAGGTAGTTGTCCAAAACTCGTTCTTTTCCAATAGAATAACCATGGAAAAGGCAGGAGAGTGGTAAAGTACTGTTTTCTCTAAGTCTGAAGGCTGCCCACACTGTGCCTGTGTGCTGCAGCTTGCATCTTCGCCTTTGGGAAGCTGCCGCTCGCCGATTCTCCCGGAGGCGAAGAAGCGGCTTCTTCGCACACAGAGCATTGTGGCGAGCGCAGGGAGCTCCTGAGAGCGGTTTGTGCCGAAAGAAGCCCGGGACCGGCACTTAGCTTCGGAGAGCTGCGTATCTGCGTCTTCTGCGTGTCTTGCCGCTCTACACTCAGCCAAAAGCTTTTCCACCATATCTTGCAAGGAGAAACTCTGCCAGGAAAGAAAACATCCAAAATCTTGTTCTAAAGCTTGCACGGGGGTCTGCAAAGAGTTTGGCAAGAATGAAAGGTAGTTGTCCAAAACTCGTTCTTTTCCAATAGAATAACCATGGAAAAGGCAGGAGAGTGGTAAAGTACTGTTTTCTCTAAGTCTGAAGGCTGCCCACACTGTGCCTGTGTGCTGCAGCTTGCATCTTCGCCTTTGGGAAGCTGCCGCTCGCCGATTCTCCCGCAGGCGAAGAAGCGGCTTCTTCGCACACAGAGCATTGTGGCGAGCGCAGGGAGCTCCTGAGAGCGGTTTGTGCCGAAAGAACCCCGGGACCGGCACTTAGCTTCGGAGAGCTGCGTATCTGCGTCTTCTGCGTGTCTTGCCGCTCTACACTCAGCAAAAAGCTTTTCCACCATATCTTGCAAGGAGAAACTCTGCCAGGAAAGAAAACATCCAAAATCTTGTTCTAAAGCTTGCACGGGGGTCTGCAAAGAGTTTGGCAAGAATGAAAGGTAGTTGTCCAAAACTCGTTCTTTTCCAATAGAATAACCATGGAAAAGGCAGGAGAGTGGTAAAGTACTGTTTTCTCTAAGTCTGAAGGCTGCCCACACTGTGCCTGTGTGCTGCAGCTTGCATCTTCGCCTTTGGGAAGCTGCCGCTCGCCGATTCTCCCGGAGGCGAAGAAGCGGCTTCTTCGCACACAGAGCATTGTGGCGAGCGCAGGGAGCTCCTGAGAGCGGTTTGTGCCGAAAGAAGCCCGGGACCGGCACTTAGCTTCGGAGAGCTGCGTATCTGCGTCTTCTGCGTGTCTTGCCGCTCTACACTCAGCAAAAAGCTTTTCCACCATATCTTGCAAGGAGAAACTCTGCCAGGAAAGAAAACATCCAAAATCTTGTTCTAAAGCTTGCACGGGGGTCTGCAAAGAGTTTGGCAAGAATGAAAGGTAGTTGTCCAAAACTCGTTCTTTTCCAATAGAATAACCATGGATAAGGCAGGAGAGTGGTAAAGTACTGTTTTCTCTAAGTCTGAAGGCTGCCCACACTGTGCCTGTGTGCTGCAGCTTGCATCTTCGCCTTTGGGAAGCTGCCGCTCGCCGATTCTCCCGGAGGCGAAGAAGCGGCTTCTTCACACACAGAGCATTGTGGCGAGCGCAGGGAGCTCCTGAGAGCGGTTTGTGCCGAAAGAAGCCCGGGACCGGCACTTAGCTTCGGAGAGCTGCGTATCTGCGTCTTCTGCGTGTCTTGCCGCTCTACACTCAGCCAAAAGCTTTTCCACCATATCTTGCAAGGAGAAACTCTGCCAGGAAAGAAAACATCCAAAATCTTGTTCTAAAGCTTGCACGGGGGTCTGCAAAGAGTTTGGCAAGAATGAAAGGTAGTTGTCCAAAACTCGTTCTTTTCCAATAGAATAACCATGGAAAAGGCAGGAGAGTGGTAAAGTACTGTTTTCTCTAAGTCTGAAGGCTGCCCACACTGTGCCTGTTTGCTGCAGCTTGCATCTTCGCCTTTGGGAAGCTGCCGCTCGCCGATTCTCCCGCAGGCGAAGAAGCGGCTTCTTCGCACACAGAGCATTGTGGCGAGCGCAGGGAGCTCCTGAGAGCGGTTTGTGCCGAAAGAAGCCCGGGACCGGCACTTAGCTTCGGAGAGCTGCGTATCTGCGTCTTCTGCGTGTCTTGCCGCTCTACACTCAGCCAAAAGCTTTTCCACCATATCTTGCAAGGAGAAACTCTGCCAGGAAAGAAAACATCCAAAATCTTGTTCTAAAGCTTGCACGGGGGTCTGCAAAGAGTTTGGCAAGAATGAAAGGTAGTTGTCCAAAACTCGTTCTTTTCCAATAGAATAACCATGGAAAAGGCAGGAGAGTGGTAAAGTACTGTTTTCTCTAAGTCTGAAGGCTGCCCACACTGTGCCTGTGTGCTGCAGCTTGCATCTTCGCCTTTGGGAAGCTGCCGCTCGCCGATTCTCCCGGAGGCGAAGAAGCGGCTTCTTCGCACACAGAGCATTGTGGCGAGCGCAGGGAGCTCCTGAGAGCGGTTTGTGCCGAAAGAAGCCCGGGACCGGCACTTAGCTTCGGAGAGCTGCGTATCTGCGTCTTCTGCGTGTCTTGCCGCTCTACACTCAGCCAAAAGCTTTTCCACCATATCTTGCAAGGAGAAACTCTGCCAGGAAAGAAAACATCCAAAATCTTGTTCTAAAGCTTGCACGGGGGTCTGCAAAGAGTTGGGCAAGAATGAAAGGTAGTTGTCCAAAACTCGTTCTTTTCCAATATAATAACCATGGAAAAGGCAGGAGAGTGGTAAAGTACTGTTTTCTCTAAGTCTGAAGGCTGCCCACACTGTGCCTGTGTGCTGCAGCTTGCATCTTCGCCTTTGGGAAGCTGCCGCTCGCCGATTCTCCCGCAGGCGAAGAAGCGGCTTCTTCGCACACAGAGCATTGTGGCGAGCGCAGGGAGCTCCTGAGAGCGGTTTGTGCCGAAAGAAGCCCGGGACCGGCACTTAGCTTCGGAGAGCTGCGTATCTGCGTCTTCTGCGTGTCTTGCCGCTCTACACTCAGCAAAAAGCTTTTCCACCATATCTTGCAAGGAGAAACTCTGCCAGGAAAGAAAACATCCAAAATCTTGTTCTAAAGCTTGCACGGGGGTCTGCAAAGAGTTTGGCAAGAATGAAAGGTAGTTGTCCAAAACTCGTTCTTTTCCAATAGAATAACCATGGAAAAGGCAGGAGAGTGGTAAAGTACTGTTTTCTCTAAGTCTGAAGGCTGCCCACACTGTGCCTGTGTGCTGCAGCTTGCATCTTCGCCTTTGGGAAGCTGCCGCTCGCCGATTCTCCCGCAGGCGAAGAAGCGGCTTCTTCGCACACAGAGCATTGTGGCGAGCGCAGGGAGCTCCTGAGAGCGGTTTGTGCCGAAAGAAGCCCGGGACCGGCACTTAGCTTCGGAGAGCTGCGTATCTGCGTCTTCTGCGTGTCTTGCCGCTCTACACTCAGCCAAAAGCTTTTCCACCATATCTTGCAAGGAGAAACTCTGCCAGGAAAGAAAACATCCAAAATCTTGTTCTAAAGCTTGCACGGGGGTCTGCAAAGAGTTTGGCAAGAATGAAAGGTAGTTGTCCAAAACTCGTTCTTTTCCAATAGAATAACCATGGATAAGGCAGGAGAGTGGTAAAGTACTGTTTTCTCTAAGTCTGAAGGCTGCCCACACTGTGCCTGTGTGCTGCAGCTTGCATCTTCGCCTTTGGGAAGCTGCTGCTCGCCGATTCTCCCGGAGGCGAAGAAGCGGCTTCTTCACACACAGAGCATTGTGGCGAGCGCAGGGAGCTCCTGAGAGCGGTTTGTGCCGAAAGAAGCCCGGGACCGGCACTTAGCTTCGGAGAGCTGCGTATCTGCGTCTTCTGCGTGTCTTGCCGCTCTACACTCAGCCAAAAGCTTTTCCACCATATCTTGCAAGGAGAAACTCTGCCAGGAAAGAAAACATCCAAAATCTTGTTCTAAAGCTTGCACGGGGGTCTGCAAAGAGTTTGGCAAGAATGAAAGGTAGTTGTCCAAAACTCGTTCTTTTCCAATAGAATAACCATGGAAAAGGCAGGAGAGTGGTAAAGTACTGTTTTCTCTAAGTCTGAAGGCTGCCCACACTGTGCCTGTGTGCTGCAGCTTGCATCTTCGCCTTTGGGAAGCTGCCGCTCGCCGATTCTCCCGCAGGCGAAGAAGCGGCTTCTTCGCACACAGAGCATTGTGGCGAGCGCAGGGAGCTCCTGAGAGCGGTTTGTGCCGAAAGAACCCCGGGACCGGCACTTAGCTTCGGAGAGCTGCGTATCTGCGTCTTCTGCGTGTCTTGCCGCTCTACACTCAGCAAAAAGCTTTTCCACCATATCTTGCAAGGAGAAACTCTGCCAGGAAAGAAAACATCCAAAATCTTGTTCTAAAGCTTGCACGCAGGTCTGCAAAGACTCTGGCAAGAATGAAAGGTAGTTGTCCAAAACTCGTTCTTTTCCAATAGAATAACCATGGAAAAGGCAGGAGAGTGGTAAAGTACTGTTTTCTCTAAGTCTGAAGGCTGCCCACACTGTGCCTGTGTGCTGCAGCTTGCATCTTCGCCTTTGGGAAGCTGCCGCTCGCCGATTCTCCCGCAGGCGAAGAAGCGGCTTCTTCGCACACAGAGCATTGTGGCGAGCGCAGGGAGCTCCTGAGAGCGGTTTGTGCCGAAAGAAGCCCGGGACCGGCACTTAGCTTCGGAGAGCTGCGTATCTGCGTCTTCTGCGTGTCTTGCCGCTCTACACTCAGCAAAAAGCTTTTCCACCATATCTTGCAAGGAGAAACTCTGCCAGGAAAGAAAACATCCAAAATCTTGTTCTAAAGCTTGCACGCAGGTCTGCAAAGACTCTGGCAAGAATGAAAGGTAGTTGTCCAAAACTCGTTCTTTTCCAATAGAATAACCATGGAAAAGGCAGGAGAGTGGTAAAGTACTGTTTTCTCTAAGTCTGAAGGCTGCCCACACTGTGCCTGTGTGCTGCAGCTTGCATCTTCGCCTTTGGGAAGCTGCCGCTCGCCGATTCTCCCGCAGGCGAAGAAGCGGCTTCTTCGCACACAGAGCATTGTGGCGAGCGCAGGGAGCTCCTGAGAGCGGTTTGTGCCGAAAGAAGCCCGGGACCGGCACTTAGCTTCGGAGAGCTGCGTATCTGCGTCTTCTGCGTGTCTTGCCGCTCTACACTCAGCAAAAAGCTTTTCCACCATATCTTGCAAAGAGAAACTCTGCCAGGAAAGAAAACATCCAAAATCTTGTTCTAAAGCTTGCACGGGGGTCTGCAAAGAGTTTGGCAAGAATGAAAGGTAGTTGTCCAAAACTCGTTCTTTTCCAATAGAATATAACAACGGAAAAGGCAGGAGAGTGGTAAAGTACTGGTTTCTCTAAGTCTGAATGCAGCCCACACTGTGCCTGCATGGTGCGGCTTGCATCTTCGCCTTTGGGAAGCTGCCGCTCGCAGTGTCTCCCGAGGCGAAGAAGCGGCTTCTTTGCACACAGAGCATTGGGCCGGTCGCGGTGAGCACCTAAGAGCGGCTTCTGCCGAAAGAAGCCCGGGACCGGCACTTAGCTTCGGAGAGCTGCGTATCTGCGTCTTCTGCGTGTCTTGCCGCTCAACACTCAGCAAAAAGCTTTTCCACCATATCTTGCAAAGAGAAACTCTGCCAGGAAAGAAAACATCCCCGATCTTCTTCTAAAAGTTGCACAGAGGACTGCAGGGTGTTTAAGAAGATGAAAAAGATAGTGTCCCGAAACTCCTTTTATTCGAATATAACGTGAATGAAACGGCAGGAGAATGCTAATGTACTCGTTTCTATCAATTTGAAAGCTTCACACGCTATATCCGTGTGCTGCGGCTTGCATCTTCGCCTTTGGGAAGCGGCCGTTCTCTCCATCTCCCGGAGGCGAAGAAGTGGCTTCTTCGCGCACAGAGCATTGTGCCGGTGGCGGTGTTCTCCGGAGAGCGGCTTCTGACGAAAGACGCCCTGGCAGGGGGCTTAGTTTCGGAGAGCTCTTTACTCTGCCTTCTGCCTCTCTGGTCGCATAAAACTTAGCAAAAAGCTTTTTTACTATGTCTTGCAAGGACCAACTGTGCCAGTATGGAAAGCATCTCCGCTCTTGTTCTAGAAGTTGCACGGAGGTCTGCAGAGTGTTTAGCAAGAAGCAAAAGAAAGTTGTCCAAAACTCCTTCTTTTGGAATGGTAATGTGAATGGAAAAGGCCGGAGAGTGGTAAGGTACTGTTTTCTTTAGGTTTGAGAGCTGCACACACAATCCCCATGTTGTGCGACTTTTTTCTTCGCTTTTAAAGACGCGGCCGCGGTCTCCGTCTCCCGGAGGCGAAGAAGCCGCTTCTTTGCACACAGAGCATTGTGCCGGTCGCGCTGCGCTCCGGAGCACGGCTTCTGCGGAAAGACGCCCGGGAGCGGTCCTTACCTTCGGAGAGCTCCGTATCTCTGAATCTGCGTCTCTTGTCGCCTACATCTTAGCAAAAAGCTTTTCTACTAGGTCTCGCAAGGAGAAACTCTCCCAGTACAAAAAGCATCCCGGATCTTTTTCTGGAAGTTGCACGGAGTGTCAGCAGAGTGTTAGGCAAGAAGCAAAAGAAAGTTGTCCAAAACCCCTTTTCTTCCAATGTTAATGTGAATTGAAAAGGCAGGAGAATGAGGAAGTGCTGTTTTCTGTCCGTTTGAAAGCTGTCACAAGGAGAAACTCTATCAGCACCTCAAGTTTTCCTCCATTTTACTCCCGATCTTTCTTTTGCTGTGCAGTCAAGAAGCACCCCACTTTCTTAGTTATGCTGCAGGTTGTCTTCAAATGGCTTTGCTTTCTGTCCCCTCCTCCCCATTTCTAACAGGCACAAGCACATTCCCTTCCCGGAACAAAATCCTGGTAATAGAGCCAGGAAGACTACGCTTTGACTTTGAGAACCAAAACCTATCTAAGAGAAAATAGTCCATTCTTTGAGACCCAATATCACACATCTGTGTGCAGGAGGAAGAGGGGTGCGTGCGTGCGTGAATGGGAAGTGTACTCGCCAACAAACTAGAGCCAATATTAGTAACCAACATGTAACAAGTGTGGACGTATCTAATTCCCGGCTCTTTTTTGGATCTTTTTTCTTCAAGGTTATTTTGCTTTTAAAGATTTTCTAGTCATTTGAAAGATTCTTCTTGGTTTGTGTGAGAATAGAAATCTCCATAAAGCTTACTACGTAAAAGCAGGGTAATCTTTTGGACTTGATGATGACTATTTGGGAGATGATATTTCCATCTGCATAAATCAATTTCCTTGTTTTGGAAATATTTTTGTCACGGAAAGTAGTAAGTTTCAAGATGTGTTTTTAGAAGGTGTAAAAATTGAGATCCTCATTTGTAGCAAAGCAATACAAAGAATATCCCTTAAAACCATCCACTCCATCATTTCATTTTTGTATTTTTGTCTTTTCAATAGCTAGTTCTCACTTTCAGGTGGCTTTTAAATGCCATGGTTTGACACAATTTTGTTATTCATTTCTAAGCTTCAAAATGATATTTAAGAAGAGTAATTTCCTGTAACTACTGGACAGTTTGCAAATTAACATCAAAGTGGAGGGAGGGAGGGAAGGAAGTGGCAGAAGGACGTGGCAGAAAGAAGGACATAGTGGAAGGAAGGCAGTGAAGGAAGGAAGTGGGGGAAGGAAAGAAAAGAAAGAAGGAAAGAGAGAAAGAAAAAGAAAGAAAGAAAGAAAGAAAGAAAGAAAGAAAGAAAGAAAGAAAGAAAGAAAGAAAGAAAGAAAGAAAGAAAGAAAGAAAGAAAGAAAGAAAGAAAGAAAGAAAGAAAGAAAGAAAGAAAGAAAGAAAGAAAGAAAGAAAGAAAGAAAGAAAGAAAGAAAGAAAGAAAGAAAGAAAGAAAGAAAAAGAAAGAAAGAAAAGGAAGGGAAAAAGAAGGAACAAGGAAAGAGGGAAAGGGGGAAAGGGGGAAAGGGGGAAAGGGGAAAGGGGGAAAGAAAGAAAGAAAGAAAGAAAGAAAGAAAGAAAGAAAGAAAGAAAGAAAGAAAGAAAGAAAGAAAGAAAGAAAGAAAGAAAGAAAGAAAGAAAGAAAGAAAGAAAGAAAGAAAGAAAGAAAGAAAGAAAGAAAGAAAGAAAGAGAGAAAGAGAGAAAGAGAGAAAGAGAGAAAGAGAGAAAGAGAAAGAGAGAAAGAGAGAAAGAGAGAGAGAGAGAGAAAGAGAGAAAGAAAGAAAGAAAGAAAGAAAGAAAGAAAGAAAGAAAGAAAGAAAGAAAGAAAGAAAGAAAGAAAGAGAGAAAGAGAGAAAGAGAGAAAGAGAGAAAGAGAGAAAGAGAGAAGAAAGAGAAAGAGAGAAAGAGAGAAAGAAAGAAAGAAAGAAAGAAAGAAAGAAAGAAAGAAAGAAAGAAAGAAAGAAAGAAAGAAAGAAAGAAAGAAAGAAAGAAAGAGAAGGGAAGAAAATTCCCAAATGTCAGAAACGTTAAAGATGATAAAATACTTGCGTGTATGATAAAGAGCGAGGACTAGATATTAGATATAGTATTGCTAAATGGCACATAAATGTGAGACCCAAACAGTTCAACTCATTGGATAGCAGTTTCTCAGCATGAATATGTTATTTCTAGCTTCAACTTCTTACTGCTACTGTACAGAATGATTACCATAGAATAATGGAATGGTTGGCTTTGGAAGGGACCTTAAATTCACCTACCTCCTCCCCACCATGTCATTGTCAGGGACACCTTCCACTAGACCGCCTTAAGCTCAAAGACCCATTCAAGCTGGCCTTGATCACTTCCAGGAATTGGTCACCCACAACATGTTCTAGTGTCTCCCAACCATCTTGGCAAGGAATTTCTTCCCAATAGCCAAAGGAAACCTATACTCTTCAGGTTTTAAAGCCATCCACACTTTTCCTATTGCTCCGTGCCCTTGTGTAGCTCACTTGCCTCCTTCTGGTAGGCTGTCTTCAGCTACTGGAGAGCTGCTCTAACAATTTGCCCAGAGTCTGCTCTTCTCCAGGCTGAGAAAACGCCTGCGGGACTCTGACTTGATGACAGACTTCATGTGCTGCACTGGGGGCTCAGACCATTCTTCTTCTTGGAATTGTTGTAGGATGCTCAACCCCTGTTGACTGTGGTACAGGTACACAGTTCATTGTGGTACAGGTAATAAATAGATGATTGTTTTAATAAAGACACAATTGAAATGATAAGAGCTAAATTTTAACGCAAAATTAATTGGAGAAAGATTCCTAAACCTGTGGCCCGTTACCCCAGCCCATCCATTGATTGTAAATGACATTCCTTGCAGATGTTATGATACATGAACCAAAGCCAAGTGATGGATACTGCTTAAGATAGATGTTCTACCTGCTTACTGCAATATGGTCTTATCAGTCTAAAACAATCCCCCGAACATTAAGAACAAGAGATTACATCATGAAGTAATGAAGTGCTTTGGTTGAAAGTAAAAGGCATTTGAAAGAAATGGGTTTGGGGGCTAACGCAGCAAGATCTCAGAAATGGAGTGCCAGCTTAGTTCTCTGCTTCAGAGACAAGTGAAGCAATTCAGAAGTGTCCTCCTGTGAAAAAGGTTGACAGATCTTTCTGCACAACAGTTAACAGCCGGCATCAGAAATGTGTGCAAATAACATACTAGCCACTACAAGTTTGTCCTCCAGGAGTGGAAGGGCCACTCAGACGCATAGCAGTGGTCTTGCTGCTGTGCCTGTTCAAATAGACAGAAAAGAATGAGGAAAACAAATTTTTCCATCTAGTTTGTTTCAGTATTGGTACAAAGACTATTTTCCCGCCCTCAGGAGACAGCAAAAACAGTCAACAACTGAAATGCTTCAGAAATGGAAATGATCTGAATCACAAATATTTCTTTTCACATCAAATTTAAAGCCTAAGTCATAACTGTCAAACAGATAGAACTACTTAAAGATGAATGTACTATACATACTAAAATATTCCCAGAGATAACTATTGTGTCCTTAGTCTGTTTAAAAGTCTAGACTTCCTGGTAAAAAAACTTGTACAGCGCTGAGGTAGCTCCACGACATTCTCTTTTCAGATTAATTAAACTCTTCAGTCTCACCACCGTTACCAATGGATTTCTGTAAGTCCTTGAAAACCAGTAATTTCCCTTTTTTCCTTCTATGAAAAAAATGACAGTGACAAGAGTTATTTGCACTCCCTATTTTCTGAAACAAGCCTGAACATCAAGCCTTAAGAACTTTATCATGAGTTTTACTTCAAACTAAATTTTAAGAGAATGGCAGAAAGAATGGGAGCCTCAAGCAAAAGAATTTAGGCTTCTAATTCTTGGGTTGTCTTCTTACTTACCTAAGACAAGAAGTGGAAAGAGAATAGATTAGAGTTAGCAGCTGTTTAAGATTTGCACGTACTCTTCCACTCTTCCAAGAGGTCAAGGATGCTTTTCTGGCCCTCCTTCCCTCCACAAGC